>NC_036848.1:20334633-20536811 GCF_002910315.2 Salvelinus sp. IW2-2015
GATCCTACCCGACCCCTTAGTGAGCCCAAAAAAATTCCAACTCTATGCTGGTTCTTGGGTGGACCTCCTCGGGCTTGGGCCTGGGTATCCTCCTTAATGCAGACAATGCTTAGACCTCATGTTGGCTCGGAGTTGTGTCGAGCACGGCAAGTTTTTTTTTCCTTTTGGCCAAGAGGAAGGCATTGATGCTAGTGACTGCGGCCCGCCCCGTTTCCCCAGACCTCAGAATCCATTGAGCACATCTGGGACATCATTGTTCTCGCTCCATCAACAACGCCAGTCTGCTAACACAGACTGTCCAGCGAGTTGGGCGAGCATGCTTTAGTCTCAGGGTCTGGGAGGAAGGAATCCTCAGGGACATCTTGCCAGTCTCATACAAGGGAGCATGCCAGGCGTGTAGGGAGGTAACAGGCACGTGTGAGGCCCCACACACCTACTGGAGCCATCATATTTGGACTTGATTTTAGAATTAATCAAAGTTGGATCAGCCTTGTAGTGTGGTTTTCCACTTTAATTTTTGAGTGTGACTCAATCCAGAACTCATTGGGTTGAATAAAATTTGTATTTCCATTGATCATTTTTTGTGTATATATATATATATATATTATATAATAAATAATATAACTTTTTTCGAGGTAACCGCGGTTCAAATTGGCTGGATAATTACGTCATCCAAAATTCCATGGCCGTCCACAGCCGCTCAGAGTTCAAACACCTCTCTGCTGAATTACAGCTAGTTTTCCGTTTTCCCTCCCCATGAGTTACATTGTGTTGTTTAAGTGTTCCCTTTATTTTTTTGAGCAGTGTATATAGACGTTTTACACTTTCCTCCTGCATGTGTGGCCAAATAAATATAAACAGTCTGGGTATCCCCAGAGATGTATACAGTGCCTTCAGAAAGTATTCATACCCCTTGACTTATTCCACATGTTGTTGTGTTACAGCATGAATTCAAAATGGATGACTTTTTTCCCCCCACACCCATCTACACACAATCTCCCATAATGACACAGTGAAAACATGATTTTAGATTTTTTTTGCACATCTCATTTACATAAGTACAGTTTTCACACCCCTGAGTCAATAGTTTATAAAAGCATCTTTGGAAGCGACTACAGCTGTGAGTCTTTCTGGGTAAGTCTCTATGAGCTTTCCACACCTGGATTTGCCCATTAAGCTCTGTAAAATTGGTTGTTGATCATTTCTCGACAACAATTTTCACGTCTTGCTGTAGATTTTCAAGTAGATTTAAGTTAAAACTAACTCAACCACTCAGGAATAATCACTGTCTTCTTGGTAAGCGACTCCAGTGTAGATTTAGACTGTGTGTTTTAGGTTATTGTCCTGAAAGTGTCTGGAGAGTGGTACTCAGTGATGTGTGACACATTTTTTGTGTGCCTTGTTGCAAACAAGGATGCATGTTTTGGAATATTTGAATTCTGTACAGGCTTCCTTCTTTTTACTGTCAATTATTTTAGTATTGTGGAGTAACTACAATGCTGTTGACCCATCTTCAGTTTTCTCCGATCAAAGTAATTTAAACTAACTATTTTAAAGTCATCACTGGACTCATGGTGAAATCTCTGAGTGGTTTCCTTCCTCTCCAGCAACTGAGTTAGGAAGGACACCTGTATCTTTTTAGTTACCGGGTGTATTGATACACCATGCTCAAAGGGATATACAATGTCAGCTTTTTTAGGGGGCTGGACATCTGCCAGTCCTCGACTCCGCAGGACACACAATACTTGCAGTCTCCCTCAAGCAGTGGCAGAGAGCAACATATTTGTYTCTGCCCATCAACAACTGGACTCATTCCACAGGAGGATGGTGACAGCTTAAAATCGGTGGAATGGTATCAAATACATCAAACCCATGGTTTCCATGTGTTTAACTGCCATTCCATTCACTTCGTTCCAGACATTATTACGAGCCGTCCTCCCCTCGGCAGCCTCCACTTGCCCACTCATTTAGTATCGCTGGACTTGTGGGATGGTGTGCATGCCCAAAGTGAATTGTGTGACATTTGTATAGTGTTTTTCATTGTTTAGTTACTACTATTTGGAGAATTTATTGTGTGGTGTAATACTCTGCAGGTGGCATATGCAATCTACACAGTCCTTTTATATGTATTACTGCTATATTCTGTATCTGTGCCTTGGTGTATTCATTCGGTTTGTGTGTATTCATTACCCGTTTCTGTCCCTTACAGAACCATTCTACTAGCATTCCCATGTACATTGCCATATACCTTTACAAACCATCCCCATGTTCATCTTCTCCTGTGTGTGAATACAGTTCCTGTGTGTGTTAACTCTAGGCTGCTTTATTCCCCTCTAACTGGGGCGGTGTCAGAAACCAGGAATATAAGTAGAGCCGGGTCGCTGTCTTTCGAGAAATGTCAGCTCATCTACCAAAGGGAACAGAGTCAATAAAACCAATTAAAAGAATGTGGTAATTATATACCAAATCCTGCCTCTTCCGCTGAAAAAAATAAAAATAAAGGTCAAACAGACAAAAACCTTCGCTGACCTCCTTTTGCCATTAGTTCTTGTCAGGAACAGAAATAATTTCACTGCACTGCAGGCCATTGCGGATTAATGAAGGGAAGAGCTGTTTACTAAGAGTGAGGCGCACACAACTGCAACATGACAGGTTAAAACAGCAGCCTTCACTTCATTTTATCGCTGGGCATTTGGAAGTGAAAGGTGTGGGTATGAAGGGGGCTCTATATATGTGGTCTGGGATGAGGACAGAGAGAAAAAGGAGAGAAAGAGTGAAGGGAGGGGGGAGGATGGGGAGAAGGGGGGAGAGAGTAAAATAGACGAATAGGATGCGAGGCATAGGATGTACAAACAGTGAAAGCAATGTGATCCAAAGTTATGTGATCTTTCATGAACTAAATTGGCATTATTGCCACACATCCTGCCAATAGAGCCTGACTGAACCGAGAAAGAAAGGATGGAAGAAACAGCAAAAAAGAGCCACTCTTCCAGCTCTTAATCCATCTTTTATATCCAGTCGGAGGAGAGGAATAAGACATGGATTGAATCCAACCAGGGTCAGCAGGCCATGCTGTGTCTGAGAGTCTAGACGCCATCTGGGCCGAGCTCAATCTCACCCAATCTCAATCAACACCATTAACACTCCACCACCATCCACGTCTTTTTGAAACCTTGTCTGATTGGATCGACAGCAGTGCCAGTGCTAGACAATCACACAGGTGCATCAAACGGCAATCCAGGTCACGATTTCTATTACAACAGCACTTAGCTATGAACTCAGGACTAAACAAACACGTCGAGAGAGGTTTACACATACAGAATAGCAGTGGCCGTTACATAATAGGTAATTATGTAAGGGAGCGTGTGCTGTTTATGTGCTCAGAGGAAAGATGGCTTATCGCTTACCACGGGGAGGAGGGAGTAGCGAATGCTGAAGCCAGGCTCGGAGGGGAAGTACTCATCAGATATGAATCTCACCCGGATCTGACCACCTTTGGACATGTAGCTGGCAGGTACCTGGGACCCGCACCAGCGGCCCAGGATGGTGTTCTCAGATGGCTCCTCGATCTCCACAAAATCATACCTGGAAAAAGGCCAAAGAGAAAGAGAGAGACAGAGAAAGAAAAAGAACGAGAGAGAGACAGAGAAAGAAAAAGTGAGAGCTTTGGTGTGTAGTCCCATGAATTCACATTGGAGACGAGACAAAGTTGCCGTGTAATGAAAGCGAACATTTAATGCATATACAGTACCAGTCAAAAGTTTAGACACACCTAATCATTAAAAGGGTTCTTCTTTATTTTTTTTTACAATTTTGTACATTGTAGAATAATAGTAAAGACATCAAAACTATGAAATAACACAGAGTGTAGTATTCAAATAGCCATTACACAGCTTGGGAGGTGTTGGGTCATTGTCCCGTTGAAGAAAAAAAATGATAATCCCACTAAGCGCAAACCAGATGGGATGGCGTATCGCTGCAGAATGCGGTGGTAGCCATGCTGGTTAAGTGTGCCTGGAATTGTGCCTTCTCTTTCATGCTTCACGGTGGGAACCACACATGCAGAGAGCATCCATTCACCTACTTTGCGTCTCACAAAGACACAGCGGTTGGAACCAAAAATCTCAAATTTGGACTCCAGACCAAAGAACACACCGGACTAATGTCCATTGCTCGTGTTCTTATTGGTGTCGTTTAGTAGTGGTTTCTTTGCAGCAAATCGACCTTGAAGTTCTGATTCACGCAGCCTCCTCTGAACAGTTGATGTTGAGATGTGTCTGTTACTTGAACTCTGTGAAGCATTTATTTGGGCTGCAATATGAGGTGCAGTTAACTCTAATGAACTTATCCTCTGCAGCAGAGGTAACTCTGGGTCTTCCTTTCCTGTGGCTGTCCTCATGAGAGCCAGTTTCATCATAGTGCTTGATGGTTGAAGAAACTTAAAGTTCTTGAAATTTTCCGGATTGACTGACCTTAATGTCTTAAAGTAATGATGTGCTGTCATTTCTCTTTGCTTATTTGAGCTGTTCTTGGCATAATATGGACTTGGTCTTTTACCAAACAGGGCTATCTTCTGTATATCACCCCTACCTTGTCACAACACAACTGATTGGCTCAAACGCATTAGGAAGGTAAGAAATTCCACAAATTCACTTTTAACAAGACACACCTGTTAATTGAAATGCATTCCAGGTGACTACCTCATGAAGCTGGTTGAGAGAATGCCAAGCGTGTGCAAAGCTGTCAAGGCAAAGGGTGGCTATTAAGAATCTAAATGTTTCCATATGTGTTATTTCATAGTTTATGTCTTGACAATTATTCTACAATGTAGATTAAAAAAAATAAAAAATAAAGAAAAAGGTGTGTCCAAACTTTTGACTGGTACTGTACGTTACACACAAAACTGGGAATAGCTGTGTCGATCTAAAGGGGTTTTATGGTTCCTTCACTGAAGCTGGGTGTTTCCTTAGCCATGTAGCACAATCCTATTTCATAAATTGCCTGTGACTGCTTCAAATCAAATCTTATTTGTCACATGCGCCGAATACAACAGGTGTAGTAGACCTTACAGTGAAATGCTGACTTACAGGCCCTTAAACAATGCAGTGAAGAAAATACCCTCCCCCCCAAAAAAAGAGTAAGAGATAAGAATAGCAAATAATTAAAAGAGCAGCAGTAAATAAAATAGCGGGGCTATATACAGGGGGTATCGGTACAGAGTCAATGTGCAGGGGCACTGGTGTCGAGGTAATATGTACATGTAGGTAGAGTTATTAAGGTGACTATGCATAGATAATAACAGATTAGCAGCAGCGTAGAAGGGAGGGGGTGCGAGCAGTTGCCATACCAGGCAGTGATGCAACCCGTCAACATGCTCGCCCATGGTGCAGCTGTAGAACCTTTTGAAGATCTGAGGACCCATGCCAAAACTTTTCAGTCTCCTGAGGGGGAATAGGTTTTGTAGTGCACTCTTCACAACGGTCTTGGTGTTCTTGGACCATGTTAGTTTGTTGGAACTTGAAGCTCTCAACCTGCTCCACTACAGCCCCATTGATGAGAATGGGGGCGTGCTCGGTCTGTCTTTTACTTTAGTCCACAATCATCTCCTTTGTCTTGATCACGCTGAGGGAGAGGTTGTTGTCCTACCCCACACGGACAGGTCTCTGACCCCCTCCCTATAGGCTGTCTCATCGTTGTCGGTGATCAGACCTACCACTGTTGTGTCATCAGCAAACTTGATGGTGTTGGAGTCGTGCCTGGCATTGCAGTGATGAGTGAACAGAGAGTACAGGAGAGGACTGAGCACTCACCCCTGAGGGGCCCCTGTGTTGAGGATCAGCGTGGCGGATGTGTTGCTACCTACCCTTACCAACTGGGGGTGGCCCGTCAGGAAGTCCAGGATCCAGTTGCAAAGGGAGGTGTTTAATCCCAGGGACCTTAGCTTAGTGATGAGCTTTGAGGGCACTATGGTGTTGAACGCTGAGCTGTAGTCAATGAACAGCATTCTCACATAGGTGTTCCTTTTGTCCAGGTGTGAAAGGGCAGTGTGGAGTGCAATAGAGATTGTATCATCTGTGGATCTGTTGGTGCATTATGCAAATTGGAGTGGGTCTAGGGTTTCTGGGATAATAGTGTTGATGTGAGCCATGATCAGCCATGATCAGCCTTTCAAAGCATTTCATGCCTTCAGACGTGAGTGCTACGGGTCGGTAGTCATGTAGGCAGGTTACCTTAGTGTTCTTCGGCACAGGGACTATGGTGGTCTGCTTGAAACACGTTGGTATTACAGACTCAGGGACAGGTTGAAAATGTCAGTGAAGACACTTGCCAGTTGGTCAACCCATGCTCGCAGTACATGTCCTGGAAATCTGTCTGGCCCTGCGGCCTTGTGAATGTTGACCTGTTTAAAGGTCTTACATCGGCTGCGGAGAGCGTGATCACAGTCATCCGGAACAGCTGGTGGTCTCATGCATGTTTCAATGTTACTTGCCTCGATGTGAGCATAGAAGTTATTTAGCTCGTCTGGTAGCCTCGTGTCACTGGGCAGCTCTCGGCTGTGCTTCCATTTGTAGTGTGTAATAGTTTGCAAGCCCTGCCACATCCGAGTGTTGGAGCCGGTGTAGTACGATTCGATCTTAGTCCTGGATTGCCGCTTCGCCTGTTTGATGGTTCGTCGGAGGGCATAGCGGCATTTCTTATTAGCTTCCGGGTTAGAGTCTCGCTCCTTGAAAGCGGCAGCCCTACCCTTTAGCTCAGAGCGAATGTTGCCTGTAATCCATGGCTTCTGGTTGGGGTATGTACGTACAGTCAATGAGGGGACGACGTCCTCAATGCACTTATTGATAAAGCCAGTGTCTGATGTGGTGTACTCCTCAATGCCATCAGAAGAATCCCGGAACATATTCCAGTCTGTGCTAGCAAAACATTCCTGTAGTTTAGCATCTGCTTCATCTGGTGCTTCCTGCTATCATTTTGCTTGTAAGCATTTGCAAAATGGAGGGTGAGGGAGAGCTTTGTACGTGTCTCTGTGTGTGGAGTAAAGGTGGTCTAGAATTTTTCCCCCTCTGGTTGCACATTTAACATGCTGATAGAAATTAGGGTCAAACTCACTGCATTAAAATCCACAGCCACTAGGAGCGCCGCCTCTGGATGAGCGTTTTCCTGTTTGCTTATGGCGGTATACAGCTCATTGAGTGCCAGCATCGGTCTGTGGTGGTGTGTAGACAGCTACAAAAAATACAGATAAACTCTCTAGGTTGATAGTGTGGTCTACAGCATATGAGATACTGTACCTCAGGCGAGAAAAACCTTGCGACTTCCTTAGATATTGTGCACCAGCTGTTGTTTACATATATGCATAGGCCCCCGCACCGTGTCTTACCAGAAGTTGCTGTTCTATCCTGTCGATAGTGTACAACCCGCCAGCTATATTTTCTTAATGTTGTCGTTCAGCAACAACTCGGTGAAACATAAGATATTACAGTTTTTAATGTCTCATTGGTAGGATATGTGTACGTTCAATTTTACAGCGATTTAACGTTAGCTAGCAGGACGGAAGGCAAAGGCAGATTAGCTACTCATCACCTGATCCTCACAAGGCACCCTGATCTTTTTCTGCAAAATCTCGGTTTCCTTCTCCAGCGAATGATGGGGATCTGGGACTGGTCGGGTGTCTGTAGTATATCCCCCCCGTACCGACTCATTGAAGAAAAACTGTCTAATCTAAGGGGAGTAATCGCAGTTCTGATGTCCAGAAGCTCTTTTCAGTAGCAGCAACATTTACCTAGAACTAACGCTGCAGATAGCAATACTGAGTGATTTGAAAAGTCATAGTCAATCAATAATATAATTATTTTAGCAAAAAATGTTATCTTTAATTTTCAATCTGTAGAAGCTATGAGAATAGAAAGGTTCAGTACTTTTGTGAAGCATGACAGCACAGTTGAAAAATATATGGCAAATAGAAATCCAAAATGGATGGTGTTAAGAGATAAATGGGAGGGGTTGAATGGAGCTGAAGGGTGGGACTAATAACAACAAAATAACCAATGTAAAGCATACGGGGTGTGTAAAATGTATATAGGTTCAGAAATGTTGTGAAATAGCAGTTACAAATAGAATGGATGGACATCAGAAATAGAGGAAGGACTAAAAACAAACAAAATATAACTATTGTAAAATAGATTGTGTCTGTAAAATGTGTATAATACAGATGAACTGAGGGTAGAAGCCTAAGTGTTATTGTTTATTAGTTTCCTCCAATCGGGGGGAAACTAATAAAGGAATAATAAAGGTATATTCAAGAATAATAAAGGTATAAAAAAAAAAAAAATATATATATATATATATATATATATATATATATATATATATATATATATATATATATATATATATATATATATATATATATATATATATATATGCAATATCAAAGCTGATCCACCCCTCAATTTTTTATAATAAATTATATTTAAAAAAATATATATATATTATGTACAAACAAGTTACGAACAACGCAAAAAAAATATAGCATGGTTGGTTATGAGCCGATAAGACAGCAGCCATTCCCTCCGGCGCCATCTTGATTATTGTGAAGTCAGCTTTGTCCCTCTCGAGCCCTAATACAACCCCACTGAGCTGCATCTGCCCTACACGGCCCCCTCTTGTTTTCACTTTCCTCCCCTCCCGCCCATCCATCCAGTTCCCCCTCTGAGGAGAAGGAGCTATGCTATCACTGAACGGTTTCGAACGGTGGGGACTAATGCTCACAGTGTCTCCGCGGGGAGCAATGGGTGGCTCCACAATTTAGTGTCGATATTGAATTAAGAAAAGAGCTGAGCATTTCCTGTGTAATCGTTCAGCGATCAACCTGAGGTGGGTTGGGGAGGAGTGGCATTAGCAGCAGTCGCCTTCGGTTAGCGATAATGGGCCTGACGCAGACAAGCCTATTAGGCTAATGCTAAATGCTGTAATCACATACAGTGCAGTGAAAAAGTATTTGCCCCCTTTCTGATTATCTCTATTTTTGAATATATTTGACATGGATTGTGATCAGATCTTCAATCAAAACCTAATAATATACTGAACAAAAGAGCTGATCAGGCTGTTGATTGTGGCCTGTGGAATGTTGTCCCACTCCTCTTCAATGGCTATGCGAAGTTGTTCAATATTGGTGGGAACCGGAATACGCTGTCGTACACTCCGATCCAGAGCATCCCAAACATGCTCAATGGGTGACATGTCTGGTGAGTATATAGGTCATGGAAGAACTGGGACATTTTCAGCTTCCAGGAATTGTGTACAGATTCTGGCGACATTGGGCCGTGCATTATCATGCTGAAAATTAAGGTGATTACAGGGGATAAATGGCATGACAATGGGTCACTGAATCTCGTCACGGTATCCCTGTGCATTCAAATTGCCATCGCTAAAATTACATTGTTTTCGTYGTCCGTAGCTTATACCTAACCATACCATAACCCCACTGCCACCACCGGGCACTCTGTTCACAACGTTGACATCAGCATACCCCTCACCCACAGAATGCCATAAACATGGTTTGCGGTTGTGAGGCAGGTTGGACGTACTGCCAAATTCTCTAACGGCTTATAGTAGGGCAGGTATTCCCAAACAGGGGTACGCCAAATAAAAATGCGATTCACATTTTTTACTTCACATTTTCAAACAGTCCATTTATATTTTCCAACGGGGCTATACATTTGGGTGAGTTTTTGTTCCTTGCCTGAGTAGCCTCGTTTCAAATGTTGAATTTTATTTTTGACCATCTAGTCTTCAGCGAAATAACAACACAATGTCATATTCAGGTAGCCTCATCAAATAATTAAACATCCAATCACATTAACCGTTACTCTCTCACGGGAAATCCACTAACGGCCGTATGTAGCTAAACAAAGCTTCTGCTATTCCGTTTGCTAAAAAATTTATTAAATGGTAAAAAAAAGTAAGGTCCGCATCCATAGACACATAACAGCTTTACTGGTAGTACTGCTACTACCAGCAGTACTACAACTGCACCTGTCAACGTCACAAGTTGTTCTGCTTCCACGAGCACATCCAATGCTAGCATCAGTAATTCTACATTTGTTGTTAGCCCAGCTAGCATGGACACTGACAGTTGTGAATCTAATGCAGCCGAAGAGCTACTGCCCCCTTACCCGGGAAAGCACCGAACAGACAGGGACGTTGGACCATTTAAGAGACGCATATCTGATGAGAACTACATTAATTTGGGGTTCACTTATATTGGGAGTAGTGCCTTTCCTCAGCCACAGTGTGTTATATGTGCGAAAGTACTAATCTCACAACTCACTCTTGCACAGTCATTTAGAACGAAAACATGCCAATTTGCAAAAATAAGCCACGGGAGCTTTTTGAGCGAGAATTAAGACGCCTTTCGAGTAGTAAGACATGTATAAAAGCAACAGATACCATTAATAAGAAGGGTCTAGAAGTGTCTGATATGGTGAGCTACTGAGTAGCTAGGACAGGCAAGCCCCATACTTCTAATTCTTCCTGCTGCCGCGGATATGGGTGGGACAATGCTGGGGGAAAAGGCCCAAAAAAACTATTTAAACAATGCCTTCATCAAATAACACTGTTTCACTATGCATAAGTGACATGACAGGAGATGGTTTGAAACAATTACTGCTTCGCATACAAGCCAGTGAATTGTATGCGTTACAGCTGGATGAGTCGGACGTGGCGGGCCTGGCACAGATCCTGGAATATGTCCGTTCCGTTTATGGGGGGGGGGGTCAATTAAGGAAGACATCCTCTTCTGCAAACCACTGGAAACCCGGACATCAGGAGAGGATAATTTTGAAGTACTGGACAGCTTTGTGATATCAAATGGACTTTAGTGGTCAAGATGTGTTGGTATCTGTACTGATGGCACAAATGCCATAACAGGGAGACATAGTGGAGTGGTAACGCGCGTGCAAGCAGTTGCTCCCGACGCCACTTGGGTACACTGCAGCATCCACCGAGAGAGGCTCTTGCTGCCCAGGCAATGCCTGACAGCTTGAAAAGACATTGGACACTACAGTGAAAATTGTTAACTTTGTAAAAGTAAGGCCCCTGAACTCTCGTGTATTTTCTGCACTATGCAATGATATGGGCAGCGACCATATAACCAGCGCACTTCTGTATGTTGTAAAAGAGTTACCAAGGGGCATAGTATTGACATGTTTTTTTTTTTTAATTGAGAGACGAGCTTAAAGTTCTTTTATTGACCATCATTTTCACTTGTCTGACCGCTTGCATGATGACGAGTTTCTCACATGACTGGATTACAGGTACTCTCCACAACTATATTAATGTGCAGGACAAAATTGAGGCCATGATTAAGAAGTTGAAGCTCTTCTCTGTCTGCATTAAAACTTCTTCAGGCTAGGGTCTATTTTTCTCCACTTCCTGTCTGACTGACATGCTCAAAGTAAACTGCCTGTTACTCAGGCCCTGAAGCCAGGATATGCATATAATTGGTACCATTGGATAGAAATAGAGGTCAACCGACTATGATTTTTTCAACGCCGATACCGATTATTGGACCAAAAAAAGCCAATACCGATTAAATCGTCCGATTATTATATATGTGTAATAATGACAATTATAACAATACTGAATGAACAATGAACACTTATTTTAACGTAATATAATACATCAAAATCAATTTAGTCTCAAATAAATAATGAAACATGTTCAATTTGGTTTAAAAAATGCAAATATAAAGTGTTGGTGGAGAAAGTAAAAGTGCAATATGTGCCATGTAAAAAATGTAACGTTTAAGTTCCTTGCTCAGAACATGAGAACATATGAAAGCTGGTGGTTTCTTTTAACATGAGTCTTTAATATTCCCAGGTAAGAAGAAGTTTTAGGTAGTAATTATTATTAGGACTATACCGTTTGTATTTCATATACCTTTGACTATTGGATGTTCTAATAGGTACTTTAGTATTGCCAGCCTAATCTCAGGAGTTGATAGACTTGAGGTCATAAACAGCACAATGCTTGAAGCATTGCGAAGAGCTGCTGGCAAACGCAGGAAAGTGCTGTTTGAATGAATGCTTACGAGCCTGCTGCTGCCTACCACCACTCAGTCAGACTGCTCTATCAAATCATAGACTTAATTATAATATAATAATACACAGAAATACCAGCGTTACGTCATTAATATGGTCAAATCCGGGAACTAATATTTCGAAAACAAAACGTTTAYTCTTTCAGTGAAATACGGAACCGTTACGTATTTTATCTAACGGTATTTTATCTAAGTCTAAATATTGCTGTTACATTGCACAACCTTCAATGTTTTGACATAATTACGTAAAATTCTGGCAAATTAGTTCGCAACGAGCCAGGCGGCCCAACTGTTGCATATACCCTGACTCTGCGTGCAATGAACGCAAGAGAAGTGACACAATTTCCCTAGTTAATATTGCCTGCTAACATGGATTTCTTTTAACTAAATATGCAGGTTTAAAAAAATATACTTCTGTGTATTGATTTTAAGGCATTGATGTTTATGGTTAGGTACATTCGTGCAACGATTGTGCTTTTTTTTGCAAAAGCGCTTTTGTTAAATGATCTACCGTTTGGCGAAGTTGGCTGTCTTTGTTAGGAAGAAATTATCCTCACACAGTTCGCAACGAGCCAGGCGACCCGAACTGCTGCATATTCCCTGACTCTGTTGCACAGAACGCAAGAGAAGTGACACAATTTCCCTAGTTAAAAGAAATTCATGTTAACTTCTTGCCACACAGATCCCTTTTACAGGATCATTTTTGTAAACAACCGCTGAATTGGCAGCGCGCCAAATTCAAAAATAATACTACAAATATTTATAATCATGGAATCACAAGCGAAATATACCAAAACACAGCTTAGCTTGTTGTTAATCCACCTATCGTGTCAGATTTTGAAAATATGCTTTACAGCGAAAGCAATCCAAGCGTTTGTGAGTGTATCAATCACTGCTAGAAAAGCTAGCCTTAAATTAGCTTGGTCACGAAAGTCAGAAAAGCAATAAAATGAATCGCTTACCTTTGATAATCTTCGGATGTTTGTACTCACGAGACTCCCAGTTACACAATAAATGTTATTTTTGTTCGATAAAGATTAGTTTTATAACCAGAAATCGCCATTTGGTTTGCGCGTTATGTTCAGAAAACCACAAGTTCGTTCTGGTACTGAAGGGCAGACGAAAATTCCAAAAAGTATCCGCAATGTTCGTAGAAACATGTCAAAGTTTTTTTTATAATCAATCCTCAGGTTGTTTTTAACATACATAATCGATCATATTTCAACCAGACGGTAAACTGTTTAATTCTACAGAGACAGAAAATGTCGAGCCAAATCTCTCCTGCGCAGGAACCAATCAAAGGACACCTGGTCATCCACTGACGCGTTTTGATAAATCTCGCTCATTTTTAAAAATAAAAGCTTGAAACTATGTCTAAAGCCTGGTCACAGCCTGAGGAAGCCATTGGAAARGAAATCTGGTTGATACACCTTTAAATGGAGGGGCAAGCAATGGAACAAGGATTCATATTTTTTTTTTAAGCACTTCCGGGTTGGAGTTCCTCAGGTTATCGCCTGCAAAATCAGTTCTGTTATACTCACAGACAATATTTTGACAGTTTTGGAAACTTTAGAGTGTTTTCTATCCCAATCTGTCAATGATATGCATGTTCTAATATCTGAGCCTGAGAAATAGTCTGTTTTCCTTGGGAACGTTTTTTTTCCAAATATAAAAGTTCTGCCCTCTAGCTTCAAGAAAATTATGGATACTAATTTGAATTGCGCAATTACGCAACTACTTCCCCGAAACGGATGACAAACTGGATTCGTTATCCCTTTCATGCCCTGCCTCCAGTCCACTTACCGATGTCTGAACAAGAGAAATTGCAACAAGCGGTTCTGTGAAAATTTTATTTAAATCAGAAGCCACTGCCAGGTTTCTGGATTGGGCTGCGCTCAGAGTATCCTGCCTTGGCAAATTGCGCTGTTAAGACACTGATCCCCTTTGCAACTACGTACCTATGTGAGAGTGGATTCTCGGCCCTCACTAGCAGGAAAACTAAATACAGGCACAGACTATGTGGTAAATTATTTAAGACTAAGACTCTCCAATACAACCCAACATTGCAGAGTTATGAGCATCTTTTCATGCACACCATTCTCATTAACCTGTGGTGAGTTATTTGTTCATCTAAAATTGTGAATAAGGTTTTATATGTAAGATGGTTAAATAAAGAGAAAAATTATTGATTATTATTATATTATTATTTGTGCCCTGGTCCTATAAGAGCTCTTTGTCACTTCCCACAAGCCGGGTTGTGACAAAAACGGGACTATAAAAAGTGTGGGAACCACTGTAGGTTGAGAAATTAACATTACATTCTCTGGCAACAGCTCTGGTGGACATTCAGTCAGCATGCCAATTGCACCCTCCCTCAACTTGAGAAATCTGTGGCATTGTGTCGTGACACAAAACAGCACATTTTAGAGTGGACTTTATTTTCCCCAGCACAAGATGCACCTGTGTAATGATCATGCTGTTTAATCAGCTTATTGATATGCCACACTTATCAGGTGGATGGATTATCTTGGCAAAAGGAGAAAATGCTCATTAACAGGGATGTAAACAAATTTGTGTACAACATTTGAGAGAAATACGCGTTTTGTGCATTTTGTTAACATTTCTGCAATCTTATTTCAGCAGATGAAACATGGGAACATCACTTTACATGTTGTGTTTATATTTTTGTTCGGRGTAGATAAAGGGAACCTGATTGAACAAATAAACATTTTATACCCATTTCATTAATTTAATAAACAAAGTTATGCAACATCCTGTAATTGCCTTACATTAAACTGGTTGTGCCACCTTTAGCTGCAATGACTGCAACCAAATGCTTACTGTAGTTCTTTATCAGTCTCTCACATCACTGTGGAGGAATTTTAGCTCACTTTTCCATGCAGAACTGCTTTAACACAGCGACATGTGTGGGTTTTTGAACATTAACTGCTCGTTTCAGGGCCTGCCACAACATCTCAATCTGATTTAGGTCTGGACTTTGACTAGGTCATTCCAAAACATTACATTTGTTGCTTTTCAGCCATTTGATGTAGATTTGCTTCTGTGTTTTGGATCATTGTCTGCATGACCCAGCTACGCTTCAGCTCACGGACGGACGGCCTGACATGCGACTGTAGAATGCTCTGATACAGAGCAGAATTCATGGTTACTTCAATGATGGCAAGTTGTCCATCACAATACCACCACCATGCAGGGGTGGAAAAAGTACTCAAATTGTCATACTTGAGTAAAAGTAAAGATAGCTTAACTTCTCTAGGGTAGGGGGCAGCATTTTCACGTTTGGATGAAAAGCATACTCAAATTCAACTGCCAGCTACTCATCCCCAGAAGATAAGATACGCATATTGTTATTAGATGTGGATAGAAAACACTCTGAAGTTTCCAAAACTGTTTGAATCATGTCTGTGACTATAACAGAACTTATTTAGCAGGCGAAACCCCGAGGACAAACCATTCAGATTTGTTTGTTGTTGAGGTCACTCTCTTTTCAATGAAGTTTCATTGGGAAACCAGATTTCTAAGCGACCTGCTTGCAGTTCCTACGGCTTCCACTGGATGTCAACAGTCCTGAGAAATTGGTTGAGGTTATTCCTTTGTGTAATGAAGAAGTACAGCCACCTTGAACGAGAGTCACACAACGTGTCAGGTTTGTTAGAGGTGCGAGACCAGAAAGCATGCTACACATTGTTTTCCTCCGGTATTGAACACAGATCATCCCATCCTCAATTTGATCAATTATTAACGTTAAATACCTAAAGTTGTATTACAAAAGTAGTTTGAAATTCTTTGGCAACGTTTACAGGTAACCTTTGAGATATTTTGTCGTCACGTTTGAGCAAGTTGGAACCTGTGTTTTTCTGGATCAAACACGCCAAATAAATTGACATTTTGGAGATATATATATCGACGGAATTAATCGAACTAAAAAGACCATTTGTGATGTTTATAGGACATATTGGAGTGCCAACAACAGAATCTCGTCAAAGGCATGAATTATATTTTTATTTCTGCGTTGTGTCGCGCCTGCAGGGTTGAAATATGCGTATCTCTTTGGTTTACTATTGTGCTATCCTCAGATAATTGCATCGTACGCTTTCGCCGAAAAGCCTATTTGAATTCTGACATGTTGGCTGGATTCACAACCAGTGTAGCTTTAATTTGGTATTTTTCATGTGTGATTTAATGAAAGTTTGATTTTATAGTAATTTTTCATAGTTAATTTTAATTTGGCGCTCTGCATTTTCTCAGGCTTTTGGCCAAGTGAGACAGTAGCGTCCCGTCTAAACTCCGATTTTTGTATATAATTATGAACTTTACCGAACAAAACATACATGTATTATGTAACATGAAGTCCTATGAGTGTCATCTGATGAAGATCAAAGGTTAGTGATTAATTGTATCTCTATTTCTGCTTTTTGTTACTGCTCTCTTTGGCTGGAAAAATGGCTGTCTTTTTCTGTGACTTGGTTCATACATAACATAATCGTTTGGTGTGCTTTCGTCGTAAAACCTTTTTGAAATCGGACACTGGCTGGATTTACAACAAGTGTATCTTTAAAATGGTGTAAAATACTAGTATGTTGGAGGAATTAAAATTATGGGATTTCTGTTTTGAATTTGGCACCCTGCAGTTTCACTGGCTGTTGACGAGGTGGGACGCTACCGTCCCACATACCCTAGAGAAGTTAATAGAAAATTCTTGAGTAAAAGTGAAAGTCACCCATGTAAAATTCTTGAGTAAAAGTCAAAGTATTTTAAATCTAATTTTATCAAAAGTAAAACACTTGAAATTCCTTACAGGATATTAAGAAAACCCGACGGCAACATTTTCTTTTTTTTAATAAAAATGTACGGATAGCCAGGGGCCCACTAACACACGGACATAATTTACTAACGAAACATGTGTGTTTATTTAGTCCACCAGATCAGAGGCAGTTTGGATGACAATGGATTTGACAATGTTCCTGTCCTGCTGAGCGCACAAAATATAACAAATACTTTTGGGTGTCAGGGAAAATGTAAAATATATTTTCTTTCAGAATGTAGAGAAGGTAGTCAAAAATATAACGAACAAATACCCCCAAAAACCACATCGCTAAAGGTTGCTGAGTTAAAGCAGTTCTGCATGGAAGAGTGGCCCGAAATTCCTCCACAGTGATGTTAGAGACTGGTCAACAACTACAGGAAGTGTTTGGTCACTGCAGCTAAATGGTGGCACAACCAGTTATTGAGTGTAGGGGGGAAATACTTTTCCATACAGGGGCATTGGGTGTTACTTCATTCATTTAATAAACAAGTTATGCATGTATACATTTGTTATTTGATCACTCAGTTTCCTTTTCTAATATTAGGTTTTGGTTGAAGATCTGATAACATTTAATGTCACAAATTATCAGAAATATAGAAAATCAACAAAAAAAAAAGGGGGCAAATACTTTTTCATGGCACTAAGTCTTTTGTTGAGCTGTGGTTTAACTTTTTAATTAAGCCTGTGCTCATTAGCGAATGCATAGTGTTCCACTTACAACGATGCCTCTTGGCGCCTCAAAACAGTTACTTTGCGTATACCTTGTACAACATTTTTTGTATTACAGATGATTCAAACGCAATCATCAGTACTTCACTTGGGATTACATTACCACTTTGAGGAGTTGAGTAGAAAGGAAAAAAAACAACAACAAAAACAGGAGAAATGTGCATCTGTGATTGTGTGTTGAATAATGTATTGCGGCGTAATAGGTTTTGTTGGCCGATTTTGTTCACGTGAAATGTCAGAATAATAGTAGAGAGAATTATTTATTTCAGCTTTTACTTCTTTCATCACATTCCCAGTGGGTCAGAAGTTTACATACACTCAATTAGTATTTGGTAGCATTGCCTTTAAATTATTTTACTTCGGTCAAAGGTTTCAGGTAGCCTTCCACAAGCTTCCCACAATAAGTTGGGGGTATTTTGGCCCTTTCCTCCTGACAGAGCTGGTGTAACTGAGTCAGGATTGTAGATCTCCTTGCTCGCACACAATTTTTCAGTTCTGCCCACAAATTCTCCATGGCATTGAGGTCAGGGCTTTGTGATGGCCTCTCCAATACCTTGACTTTGTTATCCTTAAGCCATTTTGCCACAACTTTGGAAGTATGCTTGGGGTCATTGTCCATTTGTAAGACCCGTTTGCGACCAAGCTTTAACTTCCTGACTGATGTCTTGAAATGTTGCTCCAATATATCCACATACTTTTCCTTTCTCATGATGCCATCTATTTTGTGAAGTGCACCAGTCCCTCCTGCAGCAAAACACCCCCACAACATGATGCTGCCACCTGTGCTTCACGGTTGGGATGGTGTTCTTCGGCTTGCAAGCATCCTCCCTTTTCCCCCAAACATAACAATGGTCATTATGGCCAAACAGTTCTATATTTGTTTCATCAAACCAGAGGACATTTCTCAAAAAAGTACAATCTTTGTCCCCATGTGCAGTTGCAAAGCGTAGTGTGGATTTTTCATGGCGGTTTTGGAGCAGTGGCTTCTTCCTTGCTGAGCGTCCTTTCAGGTTATGTCGATATAGGACTCATTTTACTGTGGATATAGATACTTTTGTACCTGTTTCCTCCAGCATCTTCACAAGGTCCTTTGCTGTTGTTCTGGGAATGATTTGCACTTTTCGCACCAAAGTACATTCATCTCAAGGAGACACAATGCGTCTCCTTCCTGAGCGGTGTGACGGCTGCGTGGTCCCATGGTGTTTATACTTGCGTACTATTGGTTGCACAGATGAACGTGGTACCTTCAGGCATTTGGAAATTGCTCCCAAGGCTGAACCAGACTTGTGGAGGTCTACAATATTTTTCTGAGGTCTTGGCTGATATCTTTTGATTTTCCCATGATGTCAAGCAAAGAGGCAGAGTTTGAAGGTAGGCCTTGAAATACATCCACAGGTACACCTCCAATTGACTCAATGTCAATTAGCCTATCAGAAGCTTCTAAAGCCATGACATCATTTTCTGGAATTGTCCAAGCTGTTTAAAGGCACAGTCAACTTAGTATAATGTAAACTTCTGACCCACTGGAATTGTGATAGTGAATTACAAGTGAAATAATCTGTATGTAAACAATTGTTGGAAAAATTACTTAGATGTCCTAACCGACTTGCCAAAACTATAGTTTGTTAACAAGAAATTTGTGGAGTGGTTGAAAAACAAGTTTTAATGACTCCAACCTAAGTGTATGTAAACTTCCAACTTCAACTGTATGTTGACTATGACATGGTGTGTAGCAGTAAGTGGTCATGATCTGAAGGTTTGGCTTGGAAAGGTTTTTTCGCCTGGTAATAGACAAGTCCACAAGCGAAGGGAAAAGGTGAAAAAAGGAGAGCATAGATAGTTTTAAGAATAAATTATATAACGAGCAAAGTGATCATGCTGTTTTTTATGTGGCTGCTTTTATGTGGCTGCTATGAAAGTGAACTGTGTTTGCGTTTGATCAGAGGTGTATTCATTCCGCCGATTCTGCTTAAATTATTTTCTTAAACGGAAGCAAACAGAACGAAATGGGGATAAACATACCTGCATTTGTCCAATTGAAACTCTCATTTGCAACTGGTGGACTAATAATTACACCCTAGATCAGCTAGATGGGCTCCCGAGTGGCGCAGCAGTCTAAGGCACTGCATCTCAGTGCTTGAGGCGCCAGTACAGTCCCTGGTTCGAATTCAGGCTGTATCACATCCGGCCGTGATTGGGAGTCCCATAGGGCGGCGCACAATTGGCCCAGCGTCGTCCAGGTTTGGCCGGGGTAAGCCGTCATTGTAAATAAGAATTTGTTCTTAACTGACTTGCCTAGTTAAAGGGTAAATAAAACATTTAAAAATAATAAAAGATGCAGGCAAGCGTGTGCAAGGCAATATGTTTCACTGTCACCTTGATTACAAAAAAACTCAACAAGTGCACCTACGTTGTAAACTTTCATTCATAGGCTAGGCTGCAGTAACCTCATCATGGGTGTAGGAAAATTTTTACTCTCATGTAGTAGTCTAAACCTATCGATGTTACATTGAGCTAGGGGAATGGAAAATGAATGACTGTCATCAAATATGCTGTAATGGAAATAAGGCCATGCTCATTAGAAAAAATTATCGGCACTGATTAGCAGTCAATATTCAGCCTTTCCTGACACGGTTTAGATGACTGAAGCAGGACGGTGCACTCTAGGATCAAATCGCTGACACCCCCCACGGTGGCAGATGGMTCATCTATAATGCAGTGCAACCTGCTTATTACATAGTTACATATTTCCCGATCCAACATGTTCAACATCCCGTTATGGATTTGCAAATCCACCGACGTACATGTGTCACTCTCACACATTGTTCATAGATATACAGTAACAGTTCTCGAGAATGGTTAAGTAGCACTGTAGCCAAGTGTCTCAAGTGTCCGTGTTGCTATGCCAAACGACACGTCGCAAGAGGCGAAAAACACTCAAATATGACTTCTCTCTTTGGTGGATTTGGGCAGAATGTTTTTTTATCCCCCCCTCAGACAAGCATAATAGTAGATGAGCATCTGAACTACTGAAGATCTTACTCATCTTGAGGATGACCACTCGCTGGAGGTGCTCTCACTCCCTTTCTAGCACTTTCTCTCCACCCTTTTATTCGTTTTATCCCCGGCTACTGCTGCCGATTAGAGAAGCAAGGATTTGAGGATTTGTATTCTCTTATTTATTTACTGGTTATTGTGATGTGAGGCGTAGGGTAGAGAACCTTAGCAACATAACGCTTTGTATGTGAATGTTTTCCTTTCAGATATTTCAGCTTGGAATGGATTCCTATGGGGGTGCACTGAATTCATTTTTCAACAGACTAGGAGAGAGACCGTGGATGTACACGACGAGTCGGAAGGAGGTAGAGCTAACAAGAGGGTGTTTGTAAGAGAGGGAGAGAGAGAAGCAGAGGGGAGGAGGAGACCGACAGTGACTGGGAGAGAGAGCGAGAAAGAGTATGTGAGAAAGAGTATGCGTGTGTGTGAGAGAGACACTTGTGAAGATCTGTCTGCTTCTGCTTGTGTGTGCATGAAGTCATTTGTTTGCCATCCCTGCCAACCTGATCAAATTAAACATGTTCTCTGCCCCTGCTTGAAAATGAAAAATGCGGGAGGTAGAGAGAGGTAGACGTGGCAATGACTTGCATGACCCTGCATGAGGATGTTATTGTCTGCTCCCCTCCTCRGGAAACTAGTGCAGTCTTGTATGGAAGTAGGGCCAGAACAAAGGCTGCAAATCCTCACTTTTCCCCAATGTGCGAATCCTCCTCTAGGCGATCAACCACCACAGTGACTCCACTCATCAAAATACATCCACCCACCCAAGATGGCTGAACGTGGGGTCAAATTACCAGGACTGAAACCTCTGGATGGTTCTTCTGCCGCCAGAATAAGCTCTGCCTTTTATGTCATCATATCATAGGTGAGATTAAGGGCTATGGCAGGGAGAGATGATCTAGGATCAGCCTGAGTATGATGACAACACATCTCTGGGGATCTGGCTGGCTGTGGCACTGTCATGTCATACATCATAACTGCAATCAGGGGACTCTCCAACAATAGCCAGCCACTCTCTATCCTCTCTCCCTCTCCTTACCAACCAATAAATCAGACCTGCTGTATTGATATCGGGACGCTAAGTATAATACATGAAGGAAATCGATCACAGACCGGTTCAGCACTGCTGGTCCTAATGAATAGTAACAGAGACAAAGATAGCCGGTAATTGAAAAGGAGGTATTAAATCAAATAAGGGGGGGGGGGGTATAGGACCTCACGATCATTTTGTACAATCACATGGCCCGTCCGCAGGGAACTCGCCGCCGACAAAATATGTGCCCATGGCGTATGGCTGCGGCAGCCTTGGCAAAACAAATCACTCGGTCGCTGTGCTTTTCGATACTCATCAGCAACCACATGGGGAAAAAGGCAATTTCACAAATGGGCCCGGTTTGACTATAAATCTTTAAAAATGGACCACAACACAGCCACGACATGTCATGCTCCCCGGGCATAGCCTCTGTATGCTAACTGAACTGSGGAGTGTCCAAGCTGGCTAAAGCATAGAGAAAGACGAGGTAAACTACTACCACTGTATATATAGTTACAAAGTATAGGCATACATTCTGCATAGTTGCAGTATACTGCATCATATTGTAATTGTACATCCTGTATTTATTATTTAAATGAGTGATTAAATTGCACGGTACATCCATCAGGTATACCCTAAGGCGAAACAGATCATGCCTACATACACTACATGACCCAAAGTATGTGGACACCTGCTTGTTGAACATCTCATTCCAAAATCATGGGCATTAATATGGAGTTGGTCCCCCTTTCGCTGCTATAACAGCCTCCACTCTTCCGGGAAGGCTTTTACACTAGATGTTGGCACATTGGAAGCAAGTCCCCGCAGCATTCAGCCACAAGAGCATTAGTGAGGTTGGGCACAATCATTTAGAATGTCATTGTATGCTGTAGCGTTAAGATTCCCCTTCACCGAAACTAAAGAGCCTAGCCCGACCCATGAAAAACAGCCACAGACCATTATTCCTCTGCCACCAAACTTTACAGTTGGCACTATGCATTGGGGTTGGTAGCGTTCTCCTGCCATCCGCCAAACCCAGATGGTGAAGCTTAACCTTTATTTAACTAGGCAAGTCAGTTAAGAACAAATTCTTATTTACAATGACGGCCTCCCAAAAGGCAAAGGGCCTCCTGCGTGGACGGGGGCTGGGATTAACAACACAAATACATTTAAAAAAAATAGGACAAAACACACATCACGACAAGAGAGACAACACTACATAAAGAGAGACCTAAGACAACATAGCATGGCAGCAACACATGAGAACAACATGGTAGCAACACAACATAGCAGCAGCACAAAACATGGTACAATCATTATTGGGCACAGACAACAGCACAAGGGGCAAGGTAGAGACAACTATACAAAGAGCAAAGCAGCCACAACTGTCAGTAAGTGTCCATGATTGGGTCTTTGAATGAAGAGATTGAGATAAAACTGACCAGTTTGAGTGTTTGTTGCAGCTCGTTCATCACACCAGCATGTCCACTGCTCCAGAGCCCAATGGTGGCGAGCTTGCCATTGCGCATGGTGATCTTAGGCATGTCTGCGGCTGCTCAGCCATGGAATAACTATGTCCACCTGTACATAGTATTATAGGGCACTATTGCTCTAATCCATCTAGTGGTGAACTTGGGTACTGTAGATTTAAAATCAGTACACTTCCTGTTCAGAGCTCATTCCGACTACAAGCATTCTGAAGAACGGCAACATGCATTAAGAAAGATGAAGCTCATCTTTATGTTGCCTTTCTTCAGACTGCTTGTAGTGGGAAAAAGCTCTTAACAGGAAGTGCACTGATTTAAAGCTACAGTACCCAGAGGTAACAAAAGCATGTAGTAAGCTGACATGATAAGAGAACAAGGCTACATAGAAGAAGTGCATCACCTTTACCTCTGCTTTTCTTCTAGCTACTAAAGGCACACTTACATTCTCAAGCGGAGAAAGCTGCAATAGCAGCCATAGCTGAAGCCAAGGTTCTCTAAGCACCTGCCGATGATGAAAACAGAGAGCCACGACGTCTGATAGAAACCCAGATGGCACCTCTCAGCGCAACTCAACGCACCCGTGAGTATGTACAGTCACACGCAATCATGTACACTGCCTCACAATTAGTGCAAATATGTACAAAAGTATTTCAGTAGATTTCTTGCGTTTTTGTGTGGCTTAATTTGTGTGAAAAGACACATATCATCTTAATTTATAGGTAAATACATTTGGAGGGGCAAACTACGGAACAATCTTTTTTTTGTGTCCCACATTTATTTAATATACAGTTGAAGTCGGAAGTTTACATACACCTTAGCCAAATACATTTAAACTCAGTTTCACAATTCCTGACATGTAATCCTAGTAAAAATTCCCTGTCTTAGGTCAGTTAGGATCACCACTTTATTTTAAGAATGTGAAATGTCAGAAAAATAGTAGAGAGAATGATTTATTTCAGCTTTCATTTCTTTCACCATTCCCAGTGGGTCAGAAGTTTACATACACTCAATTAATATTTGGTAGCAGTGCCTTTAAATTGTTTAACTTGGGTCAAATGTTTCGGGTAGCCTTCCACAATCTTCCCACAATAAGTTGGGTGAATTTTGGCCCATTCCTCCTGACAGAGCTGGTGTAACTGAGTCAGGTTTGTAGGCCTCCTTGCTCGCACACGCTTTTTCAGTTCTGCCCACAAATGTTCTATAGGATTGAGGTCAGGGCTTTTTGATGGCGACTCCAATACCTTGACTTTGTTGACCTTAAGCCATTTTGCCACAACTTTGGAAGTATGTTTGGGGTCATTGTCCATTTGGAAGACCCATTTGAGACCAAGCTTTAACTTCCTGACTGATGTCTTGAGATGTTGCTTCAATATAACCACATAATTGTCCATCATCATGATGCCATCTGTTTTGTGAAGTGCACCAGTCCCTCCTGCAGCAAAGCACCCCCACAACATGATGCTGCTACCCCCGTGCTTCACGGTTGGGATGGTGTTCTTTGGCTTGCAAGCCTCCCCCTTTTTCCTCCAAACATAACAATGGTCATTATGGCCAAACAGTTCTATTTTTGTTTCATCAAACCAGAGGACATTTCTCCAAAAAGTACGATCTTTGTCCCCATGTGCAGTTGCAAACCGTAGTCTGGCTTTTTTGGGGCGGTTTTGGAGCAGTGGCTTCTTCCTTGCTGAGCGGCCTTTCAGGTTATGTCGATATGGGACTCGTTTTACTGTGGATATAGATACTTCTGTACCCGTCTCCTCCAGCATCTTCACAAGGTCCTTTGCTGTTGTTCTGGGATTGATTTGCACTTTTTGCACCAAAGTACGTCCATCTCAAGGAGACAGAACGCGTCTCCTTCCTGAGCGGTATGACGGCTGCGTGGTCCCATGGTGTATATACTTGCGTACTACAGTTTGTACAAATTAACCTGGTACCTTCAGGCATTTGGAAATTGCTCCCAATGATGAACCAGACTTGTGGAGGTCTACCATTTTTTTGTCCTGAGATCTTGGCTGATTTCCTTTTGATTTTCCCATGATGTCAGTCAAAGATGCACTGAGTTTGAAGGTAGGCCTTGAAATACATTTACAGGTACACCAAATGACACAAATTATGTCAATTAGCCTATCAGAAGCTTCTAAAGCCATGGTATAATTTTCTGGAATTTTACAAGCTGTTTAAAGGCATAGTCAACTTAATGTAAGTAAACTTCTGACCACTGGAATTGTGATAGTGAATTATAATTCAAATAATCTGTCTGTAAATTGTTTTAATGACTCCAACCTAAGTGTATGTAAACTTCCGACTTCAACTGTATATAAAAACTGTGTTAACCCAATATTGTTAATCAACCAGGTTGACACCCCCAAAAAAAGTTCATGTTTTATTAACTTCTCTGGGATACGTGGGACGATAGCGTCCCACTTGGCCAAAAGCCAGAAAAAATGTAGCTCGCCAAATTCAAATATATTACTATAAAAATCAATCTTTCATGAAATCACACATGAAAGATACCAAATTAAAGCTACCCATGTTGTGAATCCAGCCAACATGTCTGATTTCAAAAAGGATTTACGGCGAAAGCACACCAAACGATTATGTTAGCTCAGTACATAGCCACAGAAAAACACAGCCATTTTCCCAGCAAAAGATAGTCACAAAAAGCAGAAATAGAGATAAAATTCATCACTAACCTTTGATGATCTTCATCAGATGACACTGATAGGACATCATGATACACAATACATTTATGTTTTGTTTGATAATGTGCATATTTATATCCACAAATCTCGGTTTACATTGGCGCCATGTTCAGAAATGCCTCCAAAATATCCGGAGAAATTGCAGAGAGCCACGTCAAATAACAGAAATACTCATCATAAACTTTGATGAAAGATACATGTTGTACATATAATTAAAGATACACTTGTTCTTAATGCAACCGCTGTGTCAGATTTCAAAAAAACTTTACGTAAAAAGCACACCATGCAATAATCTGAGACTGCGCTCAAACATAACAACATTTCTCCGACCATGTTGGAGTCAACAGAAATACGAAATTACATCATAAATATTCCCTTACCTTTGATCATCTTCATCAGAATGCACTCCCAGGAATCCTAGTTCCACAATAAATTGTTGTTTTGTTCGATAATGTCCATTACTTATGTCTAAGTAGCTACTTTTGCTAGCATGTCCAAACGCTCACGCAAATGCAGGCAAACTCAGACGAAAACTTCAAAAAGTTATATAACAGGTGGAATAAACTGGTCAAACTAAGTAGAGAATCAATCTTCAGGATGTTGTTATCATATATATCCAATAACGTTCAAACCGGAGCATTCCTTCATGTCTGTAGAAGTTATGGAACGCAAGGCGAAATCATGAGGAAAGCGCATGACCAGGAACTGGCATTCTGCCAGACCAATGACTGAAACACCTCCCATCTGGCCCCACATCACACTAGAGGCTTCATTCCACGTTCTACAGACTGTTGACATCTAGTGGAAGGCGGATCCATATCTTACAGGGAATTGAATCGGCGATGAGTTGAACATTGACCCAGTCTCAGAATTCTCACTCATTTTTTCTCAGGTTTTTGCCCTGCCATATGAGTTCTGTTATACTCACAGACATCATTCAAACCGTTTTAGAAACTTCAGGGTGTTTTATATCCAATAGTAATAATAATATGCATATATTAGCATCTGGGACAGAGTAGGAGGCAGTTCACTATGGGCACGCAATTCATCCAAAAGTGAAAATGCTGCCCCCTATCATAAAGAAGTTAATGTCAATAGTGTTTTCTATGCTTGTTTTCACTTAATACTTTGAAATACTGCTGCTCTTTTAGTCAGAAAGGCCCTTTTCCCCCCATGTAAGCCTACACGATTTTCTTCATAACTATTTTATATTTCGTGGAGTCTACATTACAATTTTCTTCATGATGCATTGAATACAAGGCTCCACTTTTGTGTACATTACACAATTTCTTTCAGAATGCATTTTATACAAGGCTATGTCAAATTTTATGTCCGTAATACACACACACTCTGTTTGTACTCATGTTATAACAAACGATTGACTTTTGTATGAATCATTTTTTATAAAATATTTCTATCTAGTTGTCATGTATTAATTATCTGTAACTGGTTTAATGTTTGTAGTTTGCATGTTTCAGTAATGATTAACATGGTTAAATAGTTGTAAATCTCTGCTTGATTTAGCCTTTAGAATATTTGGCATTTTTATACATATTCTGTATTTCCACTGAAGAAATAAATAATTAACACTACTGTAAATAAATGGAACCTACCCGTTATAAAACGGCAATCACTCTTCGTAATTACACTGCCGTTCAAAAGTTTGGGGTCACTTAGAAATGTCCTTTTTGAAAGCAAAGTACATTTTTTGTCAATTAAAATAACATCAAATTGATCAGAAATACAGTGTAGACATTGTTAATGTTGTAAATGACTATTGTATCTAGAGTATAGAGTATTAATGTAATATCTGCATGGATTTATTGATGCATCGGTTTGTTTTATCTGTAGTCTTTTATGATCAGTGATTTACATGCATGATCATCTGTTGTAGTTAATTTTATACATAGTTGTTTTCTATTTTTTTATGTTCATGATCAAATATTATTGGGTCAGACTGTATATATTTAGGCGTAGGCCTAAATAGGCGTACAGAAGCCCATTATCAGCAACCATCACGCCTATGTTGGTTGTGGCACGTTGTGTTACCTAATCCAAGTTTATCATTTTAAAAGGCWAATTGATCATTAGAAAAACTTTTGCAATTATGTTAGCACAGCTGAAAACTGTTGTGCCTGATTAAAGAAGCAATACAACTGGCCTTCTTCAGACTAGTTGAGTATCTGAAGCATCAGCATTTGTGGGTTCGATTACAGGCTCAAAATGGCCAGAAACAAAGACCTTTCTTCTGTAACTCGTCAGTCTCTTCTTGTTCGGAGAAATTAATGTTATTCTATGTGAGAAATTGCCAAGAAACTGAAGATCTCGTACAATGCTGTGTACTACTCCCTTCACAGAACAGCGCAAACTGGCTCTATCCTGAATARAAAGAGGAGTGGGAGGCCCCGGTGCACAACTGAGCAAGAGGACAAGTACATTAGTGTCTAGTTTGAGAAACAGACGCCTCACAAGTCCTCAACTGGCAGCTTCATTAAATAGTATCAGCAAAACACCAGTTTCAACGTCAACAGTGATGAGGCGACTCCAGGATGCTGGCCTTCTAGGCAGAGTTGCAAAGTAAAAGCCATCTCTCAGACTGGCCAATAAAAATAAAAGATTATGATGGGCAAAAGAACACAGACACTGGACAGAGAAAGATTGGAAATAAGTGTTATGAACCGACGAATCTAAGTTTGAGGTGTTCGGATCACAAATAATAACATTCGTGAGACRCAGAAAAAATGAAAAGTTGCTGGAGGAGTGCTTGACGCCACCAAGCATGGTGGAGGCAATGTGATGGTCTGGGGGTGCTTTGGTGGTGGTCAAGTGGGAGATTTGTACAGGGTAAAAGGGATCTTGGAGTGATAGCCTTCCTTCTTCATTTTGCAGTGCCATACCTTGTGGACTGTGCTTAATTGAAACCAATTTCCTCCTACAACAGGACAATGACCCAAAGCACAGCTCCAAACTATGCAATAACTATTTAGGGAAGAAGCAGTCAGCTGGTATTCTGTCTATAATGGAGTGGCCAGCACAGTCACCAGATCTCAACCCTATTGATCTGTTGTGGTAGCAGCTTGACCGTATGGTACGTAAGAAGTGCCCATCAAGCCAATCCAAATTGTGGGAGGTGCTTCAGGAAGCATGGGGTGAAATCTCTTCAGATTACCTCAACAAATTGACAACTAGAATGCCAAAGGTCTGCAAGGCTGTAATTGCTGCAAATGGAGGATGCTTTGACGAAAGCAATGTTTGAAGAACACAATTATTATTTCAATTAAAAATCATTATTTATAACCTAGTCAACGTCTTGACTATATTTCCTATTCATTTTACAACTAATTTCATGGATGTTTTCATGGAAAACAAGGACATTTCTAAGTGACCCCAAACTTTTGAAAGGTAGTGTAAATGGTGAGAAATGCTCAGTCTGAAGCAATTCGGCTATGGGTTTCACAGCCCTATAAGGATACAAGTTATATCAGCTTAAAAAAGGGTTTATTTACAACCTATGGGGTATAAGATGTTAAGAATGGTGTTATAGGAGAGTCTGAAATTAAATTAAATACCCTAAGCTATGTTCAATGTTAGCAGCAATTTCCAATGACAAATGCTTAGTCTGAAGCCATCCGGCTATGGGTTTCACTGCCCTATAATAATGATACAAGTTATATCACCTTAAAAGGGTTTATTTACAACCTCTGGGATATAACATGTTGGGTAAAGTGCTATAGGAGAGTCTGACATACTTGAGTTCAGTCTTTGCCAATGAGAACAGAGGGGCCTAGCTCCGTCCTTCATGACTGGTAAAATCCTCGATTCTAGGCCGTAGAAAATCCTACATCATCTCATTAGATCAGAACAGAATGGATCAATAGTGATTCATGTTACTTGTTTGCATTCTAAAAAAAAGGATAGTGTGTTATCCAGAAAAAATCWACTTACATCATTTGTCTACCCATATGATGTGGATCATTGTCAGGTTATTTGATATAAGCTTCATTRACAAAAGAACACCATGGTTGTAATAATAAACAGGTCGTTTGTAAATGTGTAAAATGTGTTTGTTTTGGATCCACACTGGTAAGTTAACCCTCTGTATAATTTACAGAAGTTTTCTGAATAACTGGTCAGGGAATAGCACTTTCCATTCAGCTTCAGGAAACATTGATGTAAGGCTTGACCACACCTGTAGAGACTAATTCTATACGTTACCCCATTGTTGCGTATCCATTGTTCACTAGACACACAAAATCTGCTGAAATACTTTTTGTACATATTTGCACGAATTGAGTGTGAGATTGTGTTGACACTGCTCAACGGCCTCGTGACACAAAGCCATTGCGACCATCGAAGGTCAAGTTAGCAGTGGTCAACATTGATACAGCCAGACGTTACAATACAGAAACAGACTTACGGTGTGAAAAGTCAAGTAGGGACCTGTCAGTCCTACAGGAAACCAGCATAACGCCGACATAATCTCTCCACTTCAGAACACCATTACACACTACAGGGGAGAGATTATCAATGTAGGAGAACAACCACATAACAAAAGAGGGTCCAACCAAGCCCACCTTCCGTCTCGCCAGCCACAGTCTGCTGCCTCCAGAGAGGATTCACCCAGACAGTACTCAGCCAATACTTCAGGAGCTACAGATGTAACCTGATACGTTGTGAAAATGGTGAGTTCTGGCCTTCTGAAGTTTGACGACCACCCAGAAAACTATTGGGCCTGGAAATCATCCTTCCTTAGCAGCACCCAGRACTTAAATCTGACAACCAGAGAAGAGCTGGACCTACTCTCCAAATGGCTGAGTCATCTGAGCAGGCCAAGAGAATAAGATAGGTGCATGTACACAACGCAACAGCAGGGCACACAATTTTATGGCAGAGACTTGAAGACTGCTATGGTTCACCTGAAGAAATTGAAGACGCACTTCTGAAGAAAATTGAAGATTTCCGGGGATAACAAACAAAGACAACCAGAAGCTGAGAGCTTGGGGACCTGCTTCTAGAGCTGGAGTCAATCCTATCATAGAGAAGCTTCCTACAGCGTCAAAATACAAGGAAGATAAATAGGGTTGCATTCCCACCTTTTTCCTTCTTTGCCAAGTTCATCCTAAACCAAGCAAAGCCACACAATGTTCCAAGCTTTGCCTTCTTGAATACGAGGCTATAGCTCTTCAAAGACTGAGAACCCACCTATGAAGCACAACAAAACACAGAACACCGGTGTCCATAAGGAAGACAGAAGTCTCATCTGAGTCTGAAGCCAACCAGACTCTCAGGGAAGAAAGTTGAGGACCTAGACAGTGTTGTTGCACAACAATAATCATCCGATGAGAAAATGCTGCAGTTTCAGGAGCAAGATACTAGATAAGCTTAAGTCTAGTCTCAAGGACAACCACATATTACAGATTCTGTGATTCAACCAGTCATCTCACAAAAGATGGTGGGAAAGGGGTGCTGTGCAAAGAATGTGACAGTGATAGACATCCATCCACGCTGCATCCGGGGCCAGCCTCATGGAGAACAGAAAACTCCGCTACCATCATGGCGGAAAGCAAGAGAGCGCAACACTTGCAGTAACCTCAAAGTGTACTGAGATCTGTGGAGACGCATTCAGCTCTAGGTCATGCTCCAAGATATGCTAAGACAAAGTGTATCCCGCAGGCCATAGACAAAGGCGTTCAGAACGTACGCTGTCTGAGACTAACAAAGTAACAAGTCTTTAGCAAGAACCAAGTTCTTCGACTTCTTTGCTGTCTGAGGCGATTCCGCTCCATACACTCTGAAGACATGTTCAGCAGTTGTGGAGACATCTGGGAGGAGCGCAAGCAACTACATCTTCGAGTCAATGGACGGCAAGACAGAGCTCACGCTCATCACTCACATAGAATTGGACATGATGCCAGACGACAGATCAGAGAACCCCCTCACCTGAAGTTGCACGTCATCACSCTCATCTGAAGCCAGTCACAGACAAGATTCCAGTACTCTTCCCAGGCCCAAGCAGAAGGAGGATTGCTGTAAGAGATCTACTGAGAATGCACAAAATCAGATATCAGTACAATGGGCCGCATAACGCACACTACGCGCAATGTCTAGACCTAGGCTGGTTCATCATCGGGGAGTTACGCATGTTTGGACGGAGCTCACAAACTAGCGAAAGTGGGCCTTCACAAAACAAACGTGCTACACAATGGACGCACATCATTCCTTAGCCCTTGCGCTAACAGCATCCAGATCAAAGAGAGACTGGTTAACACTGTGCCAAGGGACCACAGAGCTGGATGGAGGCCGCCATCCCAACCAGAGATAGACGACCTCGGAAGTGTTTGAAGGAATACAACGATGACAAGTCGGCCCCATCTGTCAAAGATCACATCTTCCCACGAAATCATGGACAGGGAATTCTTCATGGACGAGTTGAACAGCTGGGTTTGAGAAGATTCTTCTCTATCCGAGGACCTGCGAAGCAACTCCACTCAGGTCCTGGCACAAACTACATTGGAGCCTGCAAAGAGCTGAAGATCAGCACAGGGGACTGAGTACTTACATTCAAGATCAAGGATGCACAGGGACCTCTTATCCTCCTCATGTGTTACATATGGGAAGAGCTTGGGAGAGGACGTTGGGAGTCGCTCACTGCATTTTGGATGACATGCTCTTGGAACACACAGTTCTCACCACACTAATGGCTGAAGTCATAGCCATCATGAACGCTCAATCCTTAGTTCCAGTGTCTACAGATCTGGAGATGCCAGCAGTCCTGACACCTGCAATGCTGCTGACACAGAAGAAGAAAATAACAGCACCCCCAGGCGACTTTGACCTCAAAGATCTCTACAGCAAGCAATGGAAACAAGTTCACAGTCTCGCAGACACATTTTGGAGATGGAGACAAGAATACCTGGTGACTCTCCAGTCACACAGAAAAAGGCAAGTTGGCAAATCTAACGTGCAAGTTGGAGATGTCATCTTACTGAAGGACACTCAGGTCCACAGAAACGAATGGCCTGTTGGACTCGTCATCAAAACTGTACCCAGCAGTGACAAAAGTTTGAAAGGTTGAAGTCAAAGCCATGAGACAGGGCACCCTTAAGGTATACTTCAGACCTGTCTCCGAAGTCGTCCTACTCCTCAAAAAAGTGATATAAAAGTTATTTTTTATTTCACATTTATTTACCCAGTTAGGCTTGGTTGAGAACAAGTTCTCATTTGCAACTGAGACCTGGCCAAGATAAAGCCAAGCAGTTTGACACATACAACAACACAGAGTTACACATGGAATAAACAAGAATACAATCAATAATACAGTAGRAAAAGTATATATACAGCATGTGCAAATGAGGTAGGATAAGAGAGGTAAGGCAATAAATAGGCCAGTAAGTAATTACAATATARCAATTAAACACTGGAATTATAGAATGTGCAGAAGATAAATGTGCAAGTAGAAATACTGGGGTGCAAAGGAGCAAGATAAATAAATAATATACAGTATGGAGATGAGGTATTTGGATGGGCTATGTACAGATGGGCTATGTACAGGTGCAGTGATCTGTGAGCTACTCTGACAGCTGGTGCTTAAAGCTAGTGAGGGATATAAGAGTCTCCAGCTTTAGTGGTTTTTGCAGTTCATTCCAGTCATTGGCAGCAGAGAACTGGAAGGAGAGGCGGCCAAAGGAATAATTGGCTTTGGGGGTGACCAGAGAGATATACCTGCTGGAGTGCGTGCTACGGGTGGGTGATGCCATGGTGACCAGTGAACTGAGATAAGGCGGGGCTTTACCTAGCAGAGACTTGTAGATGACCTGGAGCCAGTGGGTTTGGCGACGAGTATGAAGCGAGGGCCAGCCAACGAGAGCGTACAGGTCGCAGTGGTGGGTAGTATATGGGGCTTTGGTGACAAAACGGATGGCACTGTGATATACTGCATTCAATTTGTTGAGTAGAGTGTTGGAGGCTATTTTGTAAATGACATCGCCGAATTCGAAGATCGGTAGGATGGTCAGTTTTACAAGGGTATGTTTGGCAGCATGAGTGGAGGATGCTTTGTTGCAAAATAGGAAGCCGATTCTAGATTGAATTTTGGATTGGAGATGCTTAATGTGAGTCTGGAAGAAGAGTTCACAGTCTAACCTAACACCTAGGTATTTGTAGTTGTCCACATATTCTAAGTCTGAACCGTCCAGAGTAGTGATGCTGGGCGGGTTCGGGCAGCGATCGGTTGAAGAGCATGTATTTAGTTTTACTTGCATTTAAGCAGTTGGAGCAGTTAGAGGCCACGGAAGGAGAGTTGTATGGCATTGAAGCTCGTCTGGAGGTCAGTTAACAGTGTCCAAAGAAGGGCCAGATGTATACAGAATGGTGTCGTCTGCGTAGAGGTGGATGAAAGAATCACCAGCAGCAAGAGCGACATCATTGATGTATACAGAGAAGAGAGTCGGCCCAAGAATTTAAGCCTGTGGCACCCCCATAGAGACTGCCAGGGGTCCGGACAGCAGGCCCTGCGATTTGACACACTGAACTCTATCAGAGAAGTAGTTGGTGAACCAGGCGAGGCAATCATTTGAGAAACCAAGGCTGTTGAGTCTGCCAATAAGAATGTTGTGATTGACAGGGTCGAAAGCCTTAGCCAGGTAGATGAATACGGCTCCACAGTAATGTGTCTTATCGATGGCGGTTATGATATCGTTGAGGACCTCAGCGTGGCTGAGGTGCACTCATGACCAGCTCTGAAACCAGATTGCATAGCGGAGAAGGTACGGTGGGATTCGAAAAGGTCGGTAATCTGTTTGTTGACTTGGCTTTCGAAGACCTTAGAAAGGCAGGGTAGATATAGGTCTGTAGCAGTTTGGGTCTAGAGTGTCTCCCCCTTTGAAGACGGGCATGACCGCGGCAGCTTTCCAATCTATGGGAATCTCAGACGATACGAAAGAGAGGTTGAACAGGCTAGTAATAGGGGTTGCAAAAATATCGGCAGATCATTTTAGAAAGAGAGGGTCCAGATTGTCTAGGCATATTGTATTTAAACTAAGTGAGGACTGTTCTGATAACTATATGTCTATCTATACATAGTATTATAGTGCTCTATTGCGCTACTCTGTCATCTAGTGGCAAACGTGGGTACTATAGCTTTAAATCAACTAACTTCGTGTTCAGAGCTCATTCCAACGGAAACATACAGATAAGCTTGATCTTCCTTATCTTTATCCAAGGCTTAGTAGGTAAGTCTTTAAGTAGGCACCTTTGGTTTTTGAGTCATTAGTACATGCTTTCGTTAATTCAAGCTGTGCTTTCTAAAAGATTAACATTTTAAAATGTTTTTTCCTAGGCTTTAGGGTCGCGATGATGCTAAGCTAATGTGTGCTAACTAATCGCCATAGGAGAATACATTGGGTGTTAGCATGTTAGCTATCTTTTTGACATGCAACTTAGCTTCCTTTACTTTATATTGTTGTGTATCTGGCTAATGTGAGTGCCTAGGTATCTCTATGTTACAAGATGATACCGTTGTAATTATGTTATATGTATACATAATATGTGTATTGCTGTTTGTCATTTTGTGGCACTTTTCCAGTCAGGTAAATTGTCATCCTTTCTGCAATGTCATGTTGACTAGCTAGGCCTATTGTATTGTTAGCTCGTGATGGTTCATGCAGGAGTCTATTCTTTGTGTACGCATTTATGTATGAATGTGTACAAATCATTTTCTAATAATATTTTCTTTATTCTGTACTTTACAGTTTTGCAAAAATCATCTCACTAAACATTAAAAATGGTACTCCTTCCTCCGGGGTCTTTATTGGGAGTTATAAGCTGTCTGCCAAGCTTTATACTTACACATTGTGAGGGCAGAACACTTGATTCTACTTCACAATAACAGCACTTACATTTGACCGAGGCAGCTCAAGCAGGGCACAGATTTGACGAACTAACTTGCTGGAAAGGTGGCATCCTATGACGATGCCATGGTGAAAGTCAATGAGCTCTTCAGTAAGGCCATTCTACTGCCAATGTTTGTCTATGGAGATTGCATGGCTGTGTGCTCCATTTTATACACCTGTCAGCAACGGGTGTGGYCGAAATAGCCAAAACCACTCATTTGAAGGGGTGTCCACATCCTTTTCTATATATAGTGTAGCTATGTTGTCTATATGTTGAATTTGTAATATAAATCGTAGTTGTATTCACAATATGTTATAGGCATATTTCATATGTGTTTACGCTTATGATCTTACTTGCATATTCCATCCTCTGGGTCTTCCAGGCCAAACCTCTCGTCGAAGGATAACTGGATTCTCATGTTGTCATTGGAGGCCACTAGTCTCCAGACCAACACGGTACTCCTGGGGTAGGTGAGTGGGAAGTCCGGACTATGGATCACTCCCTCTCCTGTGACGGGGATGATCTTCTCATGCTGGGAATCTTGGACTCCTTCGAAAAATATTTGGGAAATGTTACTTTTATATTATGTTTACATTGGTAGAAGAGTTGTTTGAGATAAGATGAAACATTGTGTAAAGATGAATAGGAATGGTCAACTTCATCCCTGCTGGGGTTGTAATTGTGGTTTATTAAAGATGTTGGCCATTTCAGGACATGGTAGAAACCTACTGATGCACAAGGCTAAGAAAAAAAAAAAAAAACTGTTTTTGGATGGCAATGTATTGGAATAATGAAATGCCATACTTACAACAATAAACCTTGTATCCATTTTTGGGAAATGCAAATGGGGTGGCAGCCCCACAACCTCCAATATAATACAATGTAAACACAGGAAAAAAAGTCATGATGATACAGAAGTAAAAATATCTCTGAGGAAAGAGGAAGAATGCACAGACTGTTCTGCCAGGCTAAATATGCGAACACCGAACTGATAAAGAATAATTTATTCGACAGAAGCTATGAGTTACCAGCTAAATTGCTTCTTTATTAAATATTGATCGCCAGAGCCTCTGATAATATTTTAAAAGTAATAAAGTGGAGTAATAAAAGTATAACTTAATAAATGGTTATGAGACCTCTGTATTGAAATGTGGACACGGTCTTATGTTCTGCCAACGAAGCACTGTTTCAGAGAGTTGATGTGGATCAATGAAATAATCCTCAAAGGAATCGACACACACTAAGTTTTTACTCACGAGAAGTTGGTTTCGGCTGGTAAGAGCGCAAGTATGAAACTAGGGAAGAAGCATGGAACATGTAAGGTCTGCTTGCAATGTCATTCTCACTATAGTCTCTGTGACAAATAATCTACTTTTGTTGAAGGAATTTTTTTTATTAAAACATTGAATGGTCAGAGGGGCAAACACTAAAGCAGGGTCACTTATGATTGGGGCCGTCATACTGTATATGAGTGGGCCAAAATAACTGTTCCAGTTTGCCATTCGGCATAGTAAAGCATCAGTCCACTGCCGAAACACTGAACATCACAATATCTATTAAGCTTCATTTATTTAGTGAAGTAAATAATTGCCTGAACACTACCGTTTGACAAAAGATCAAGTGTTGCTTCAAGAAGCACGTGTCCTTCCCTATAGGGGCAAAGTATTTGAGTGACTTTTACAACCACAGCAGAAGAAGAGAAAACATCTCAAAGCTTCCCTAAAGAAGCACCTCTCCGAGACACTATCATTTACACAAATCTCTCACCGCTGTCAGCGGTTCCTTTTTTAAAAAATTACAGCTACAACACACTGTGATTCAGTATCTTGTCTCCATAAACTCCTAGAAGAACTTAACGAGCTACCCACAACGGGCCGGTTTCCCCCGGGACCTGCGGCCAAGGGGTCTTAAAATCACACCTCTCACGCTGCCCCTCTCTCCATCAGGGCCAGTCACCTCAAGRAGAATACACTGTCAATAATGTGTCTGTCTGCCAGCCTACCGGCCCAAAATTCACTGCCTGCCTCCCACCTGACCACCCACCACGACAATAATAGCGAGCTGAACCAATCTCCTAAGAAACAGTGTTGTTATGATGTCACATACAGATGTATCAGGGAGATTGGCTTTAAAAAACAGGCAACTTTGAGAAAGAGGAAAGTAAGCTTTTCCAGATGAACAATTGGATTTTAATTGCGCAGGATAGCATTTCCGTTCTCTAATCAAGAGTCAGGCAAAGGGAGACTGTGCAGAACCGTCTCACAAATCTTACATCTTGTCATGTTAGTATGATTTAACAAGGAAGGGTAGGCTATACATCTGTAACACAGTGGTTTCTGCCAGTGTTGGTCAGATGCCCCCAGATCACTATTACAGGGAGCAATAGCAGGGAGTTTTCCCCGAGTGCTGACTGCGTTGTCTGGACAACGTTGCTGACCAAGGGAGTCGTCGACAACAGAAAGACATTGTGTGTAAGTGTCTGATCCAAGATCCAACTCGATTTGATCCACTGTGATACAGGTTGTACATCTGGCACGAAATACAGTGCTGTCAACCACAAATATGAGATAAATAATGGGGATGACACAGCTTGGTGAGATAACACATCAGACACCGTCAAAAGATTTTGATGTTTCCATTTAGGGTTGGTGGCACGCCAGGTAGGAAATGGAGAGAATTACGTGAGACACAAATTATAACGCATGTCAAGACTTCTCAATGAAGCCGGTTCTTTCACTGAAGTAAAAAAAATTGTAAAAAAAAAATACAACTTGGCTTCCAACACCAACCACAGCGAGGAAAAAGAAAAGCCACCTTGTTTGGGTAGGCAAGCTGTTGCAGCAAAATGATTCTTTCACTCCCTCGGAGATAGAAAACGGACAGTTTGTGCAATATCATTCCAGACAAAAGAGCCTATTACCCTTCAAGCGGTATTTCATGGCTGTACACCTCAGATACACCTCTTCCAGAAGGCAAAAAACCTTATGTTCTCAGTCAGAGATAAACAGATCATCCTTGTTGCGTCAGCCAACTTTTACTTGATGTCTTTGATGTCAATAAAAAACGGTTTTAGAGCTCTTTTCATCTGGGAGGTGCAAGTAACGGCATCATCGGGCCCATTTGATTGACTGCTCGCTTGCTAGTCATTGGTTGGCCGGACCACTAACGGCTATAAAACCAACAAGCCGATAGGCTCTTTAATCCTGTTAAGGCTTTCCATCACAATGGCATCTCTTTGATTACCTTCGTATTACAGTGCGGGACACAGAGGCTCATAAAATACATAATGATTGTGAAAATACGACCTCTGATGTACAGTACATGTGGCACAGAAAGAATAGTAGGATACACATGGTTTTAATGTAGGTGAACAACCACCCTCCTTTAAAAACATACTTGGTGCAATTATAAATAGACACACGCATTTGGGAACCATTCCCAAACATAATTCCTTGGGGAAAATCAGCTAAATGCTGAATGGAATGCCTTTTTATTAAATGACAATCTGGCCTTACTGTCAGTGAGAGAGGAAAAAGGTTATGCCCGGCTGAAAAAGTTTTTAGACACGTGGGAAGAAAAAGTGATATCCTACTCTGTCCACAAAACCAAAAGGGACATTATGTTGCATGTTGAACTTTTTTTAAATCGACAGTCTGATATACCATAGAAATCAAGTTCTATTTGCAGGTGCAAATGTCATCGGATGCATTTGCCGGTAGCCGACTGATGGTACAGTCACAGTGTGGTTTACTGTAATAAAGGGGAAAAATATGTACATCTTCTGTCATGTCTGTGTTAAAACATGAATTAGAACTATTCCCTTGAACAAGACGTTTTTAAAAAAATTCCAAAAATACAGCATGAGGCCACAAACCATCTTTGTATTACACACACGCATTCCATTCAGCATTTAGCTGATTTTCCCCAAGGAATTATGTTTGGGAATGGTTCCCGAATGCGTGTGTCTATTTATAATTGCACCAAGTATGTTTTTAAAGGAGGTTGGTTGTTCACCTACATTAAAATCATGTGTATCCTACTATTCATTTCAACCACTTTCAACCTCCACTGTTTTAGTGGCACACACACACGGTCCTCTAGGTCTGTCCATTTCTGTGTGAAAACCCAGACTTCCAAATGACCTCTCTCTCCAGGTTAACCAATGTCACATAATGATCAGAGGCCCATCCCAGGAGTGAATTACCTCAAACATGACTTTTCCTTGACCCACTTTCTGCGAGGAAAGTATAACCACAATTATGAGAGTAAGTGAGTTTGAATAAATAGGACAAATAAATAAATATACATACACACAGTTGAAGTCGGAAGTTTACATACACCTTAGACAAATACATTTAAACTCAGTTTCACAAWTCCTGACATTTAATCCTAGTCAAAATTCCCTTTATTAGGTCAGTTAGGCTCACCACTTTATATTAAGAATGTGAAATGTCAGAATAGTAGTAGAGAGAATGATTTATTTCAGCTTTTATTTCTTTCATCACATTCCCAGTGGGTCAGATGTTTACACACGCTGAATTAGTATTTGGTAGCACTGCCTTTAAATTGTTTAACTTGGGTCAAACGTTCTGGGTAGCCTTCCACAATAATTTGGGTGAATTTTGGCCAATTCTGCCGGACAGAGCTGGTGTAACGGAGTCAGGTTTGTAGGCCTCCTTGCTCGCACACGATTTTTCAGGCCGCTCAGCAAAGTAGAAGCCACCGCCTTAAAAAAAACTGACTACGGTTTGCAACTGCACATGAGGACAAAGACCGTACTTTTTGGAGAAATGTCCTCTGGTCTGACGAAACAAAAATAAAACTGTTTGGCCATATTGACCATCAATATGTTAAAAGGCGGAGGCTTGCAAGCCGAACACCACCATCCCAACCGTGAAGCACGGGGATGGCACCATCATGTTGTGGGTGTGCTTTGCCGCAGGAGGGACTAGTGCACTTCACAAAATAGATGGCATCATGAGAACGGAAAATTAGGTGGATATATTGAAGCAACATCTCAAGACATCAGTCAGGAAGTTAAAGCTTGGTCGCAAATGGGTCTTCCAAATGGACARTGACCCCAAGCATACTTCCAAAGTTGTGGCAAAAGGGCTTAAGGACAACAAAGTCAAGGTATTGGAGTGGCCATCACAAAGCCATGACCTCAAGCCTATAGAAAATTTGTGGGCAGAATTGAAAAAGCGTGTGCGAGCAAGGAGGCCTACAAACCTGACTCCGTTACACCAGCTCTGTCCGGCGGAATGGGCCAAAATTCACCCAAATTATTGTGGGAAGCTTGTGGAAGGCTACCCAGAACGTGAGAAGGACAGTGAGAAAGTGCTCACATGAACGCACACACTGAGAGACTTGAAGGGACACCCACACTAACGTACAATTACCTACAGTCACAGTCCACAACACTTTAGGTAGTTGCACTCTGCATTCACATGGACAATCACACTCAGGAGCATGCACACCCACCCACCCACAATGTAAAAAGGCACCCACTGGACTTGGTGTTTGCGTCCTATCACAATGGAAAATGAGATTTAAAAAAATGTAAAAAATCTGGCTTTGCTGTTACATTACTAAATTCTCATGTTTTCATTATTATATCATGAATGTCACATTACAGAAAGCCTGTAGCAATGAGCTTATCTAACAGACATGGTGTAATATATGTCAGACATAACTTTTGCTCCCCTAGTAGACCAACACTATTCATGTCAGACCACAACACACTTCAACTCTGACAAAATGGTAAGCATTCCGCTCAGAGTATAAGGCAAGGTTCTCACAGAGGTTACATTAATTCTCAATTTCAGTTGGCAGTGGTCAAAGGTTAATTGTATCCAATTGCATTCACATGAGTTTACGCTTGTTAAGTGGACACGTAACAGTATTTTCACACGGAACAGCAATAAATCAGACATTTCAACACCGTGACACCTGCGCCCTCGCCTGACTTGCCTCGGTTTCCGACGTCAAGCCGAAATCGGTCGTGACAGCAATTTCCCTTCCTATAAAACGACACGAGAATCATTAGGGTACTAAATCAAAATTGTTTTTAATTTGACCCGCGTTACCTGCTAATCAAACGTCTCTATGAGTCCCTAAGCGACAGGGTCCAAGCCGCTTTGCACAGGTGATGAAACAATACCCAACAATTCATTCTCGTTTTTCCCCCCGCTGCTTTTGGGCCAAAGCCATGGCTCACACATCTGTTGCTTAAAGATTCCAGGGCCAGCTTTGGGCTATTTATTGCCTTCAGGTTTACAGTTGGTCAGGCAAAAATACGCCATAATACGGCATGGTATTTTTTCATACCACAAAAAATAACAACTGCTGCCATCTGTAATGATTCAATCTGACTGGCATATGCTTCTGTATGAGACCAAACAAAGCGTAATTACCCACTTAAAGTGCAGAGGTCACTGATGCTACTGTGGCGGCTGCTGAGGCATGGATGACAGAGCACAGAAGCCTGGCTGAGTCATGGCACTGTATAGGCCTAGACACTGTGCGTGCCTAGGCCTATAGGGTTCATATCTGTTTTAGTCCGAGTGTGTGTTTGTAGTAAGTGAGTGCATTTGTGTTGGTTTTAGTCCACAAAAGGCATCCTCATCCTACTAACTGCGTCTTCTAAACTTTTGACAAACCTTCAACTCACAACATTTTATCTCCTGGCAACATATGAAAACCACTATGGCTAGTGTCAATTGCAAAATCAAAGGTAAAAATCATTGAGATTTGATTGACAGCATGACTCAACCCTTTTGACACCCTGCGGCCATAGCCCATCTCTGTTCATTACTGACTGACATACCAGAGCAGACAAATACCGGAGACCTCCTAAGACTATCGACTATACGCCTCATGAACACAGTAGACTCACAGGTTGGTAAATCTTCAACAGTAACTTCAGCTGTAGATGAGGTTATACACACCTGTAGGTTTCACAAACTTGTACAGTTTTTTTGTCATGTTTTGACATTTGATTTCCTTCACTTGGACAGATGGAAAGAGGGAGGAAGCAAGGGCTTTAAGAGAATAAGAAGCTAAATCTAAATAGCGGGATTTGAATGTTGGTCTGTCTGGAAGATCCATCACTCGGCAGAAGACCCGTTAGCCAGGACGCAGCTGATGTTGTAATAAAGTGATTTTTCTTTCAAAAATGCCTTTGGTCCAGTCACAAGAGTTTCACAATTAGAAGCCTTACGGCCCTATAGTACAGTAAGCACCCTAGTCCAGTGCTCCCCAACCCTGGTCCTCGAGTACCCCCCAACAGTACACCGTTTCATTGTAGCCCATGACAAACAACTCAGTCAACTCATTAGGGGCTTGACAAGTTAAATCAGGTGTGCTTGTCCAGGGTTACAATAAAATGTGTACTGTTGGGGATACTCGAGGACCAGGGTTGGGAAACACAGCCCTAGTCAAGTAAAGTAAGCACCCTGGCCACGTGAGGGGGACATCTCACCAGTCTACCTCAGATGTACTTCCCCCTTAGGCCCTTGGAGTACAAACTAATACTTAAAGGCCCAAGCTATGGGGCCGTGCCAGCAATCGGAAAAAGTGACTATAGCGGGCAAGAATCAATAAACCAAGGGACATGTAGAGGACGGCTCGGCGGGATTGTCGAGGATGAGCCTCGGCTCTACCACCTTCCCTCTGTGTCAAAACATGTGACCCACTTGTGGCCATCTGTTAGCACGTCCTGCTGAATCATGGCAAAACATCTGCGGACGCTATCAAATCAAATTTGATAAACAGTGACGTTACGGGCCCTTCCCAACAATGTAGAGAAAAAAATACACAATGAGTAACGATAACTTGGCTATACACATGGGGTACCAGTAGCAAATCGATGTGCATGGGTACGAGGTAATTGAGGTAGATATGTACATATATGTATGGATAAAGTGACTATGCAGCAGCATATGTGATCAGTCGAAAGAGTTAGTGTAAAAAGGGTCCTTGCAGATATTTAAATAGTTAACCATTAGCTACCCAAACTATCTATTTAGCAGTCTTATGGCTTGGGGGGGGGGGGGGGGGGTTGAAGCTGTTCAGGGTCCTGTTGGTTCCAGACTTGGTGCATCGGTACCACTTGCCATGTGGTAGCAGAGAGAACAGTCTATGACTTAGGTGACTGGAGTCAGACAATTTTTTGGTCCTTCCTCTGACATTGAGTGATATAGCCTCGCTACTGTATATAGCCTGAGGGCCCAAGCCGGATCTGAGGGGAATGAGGCGTTATGCCTTCACGACTGTGTTGGTGTGTGTGGACCATGATAATTCCTTAGTTATGTGGACACAGAGGAACTTGAAGCTCTCAATCCGCTCCACAACAGCCCCCTTAAATTGGATGGGGGCATGCATGGCCCTCCGTTTCCTATAGTCCACGATCAGCTCCTTTGTCTTGTTGACGTCGAGGGAGAGGTTGTTGTCCTGGCACACTGCCAGGTCAGTGACCTCCTCCCTATATGCTGACACATCGTCGTTAGTGAGCAGGCCAACCGCCGTCAAGTTGTCAGCAAACTTTAAGATGTTGTTGGAGTTGTGCGCGGCTACGCAGTCGTGGGTGAACAGGGAGTACAGGAAGGGACTAAGCACGCACCCCTGAGATCCACCCATGTTGGAGGGTCACCATGGAGGTTGTGTTTTTGCCTACTATCACCACCTGGGGGCGGCCCGTCAGGAAGTCCAGGATCCAGTTGCAAAGGGAGGTGTTCAGTCCCAGGGTCCTGAGCTTAGTGTTGAGCTTGGAGTTTGGAGTGCTTAGTGTTGAGCTATGGTGTTTAACACTGCGCTATAGTCAAAGAACAGCATTCTCACGTAGGTGTTCCTCTTGTCCAGGTGGGAGAGGGTAGTGTGGAGTGCAATAGAGATTGCGTCATCAATGGATCTGATGGGGCGTTATGCAAATTGAAGTGTGTCCAGGGTGTCTGCGATGATGGTGTTGATGTGAGMCATGACCAGCCTTTCACATCTGTATCCATGAAAAGCTTTGAGTGCCACAGAGCGATAGTCATTTAGACAGTTTACCTTGGCACAGGGACTATGTTGGTCTGCTTGAAACATGTAGGCATTACAGACTGGGTCAGGGAGAGGTTAAAAATGTCAGTGAAGACACTTGCCACGTGGTCAGCGGTCAGTATGCATCCTGGTAATCCGTCTTGTGAATGTTAAGGTCTTACTCACGTCAGCTACGGAGAACAAGATCACACAGTCATCTTGAACAGCTGGCGCTCCCATGCATGGTTCGGTGTCACTTGCCTCATAGCAAGCATAGAAGCATAGCCTTTAGCTCAGTGCCTATAATCCATGGTTTTTGGTTGGGATATGTACATACGGTCACTGTGGGGACGACGTCGTTGATGCACTTATTAATGAAGCATGTGAACTGATGTGGTAAACTCCTCAATGTGGTCTGATGAACCACGGAATATATTCCCAGGGTTCGTACAGACAGTGGCAAGTCAAATTCACGGACTTTCAAGTACTTTTTCAAGCACTATTATTTATTTTCAAGGGCCATCAATTGTTTCTAGACGCCACCAGATGGCAGCCACAACCTCATGAAAAAACCCAACTAACTTACTATTCATCACTAAATTCTACTCAATAATACGTGTTTCACTACTTATTTACTACATACAGGAGTGTTAAGTCAGCACTGATGTTGACTTATTTCGTTATATGACCTGTAACTCAGTAAAATCTTTGAAATTGCTGCATTTATATTTTTTGCTCAGTGTACATGCTAACAATATTAAATTGTCTTTATATTTCACAAACCTTTAGGTCCCACAGGCTGTCCCAACATATAATAACATGAAAGTGAATTATAACAGTGTAAAAGCCAATTTTTCTCTAAAATGTTCTATTCTATACCCATTTAAAAGAGAAACAAGTTATTCATGTGTTTGAAAAGATTAAAGATTCTCTCAGGGGACCCTATTTAAATGTTAGGGGACCCCACCTGGGTCTCTGACCCCAAGTTTGGGAACCACTGTACTACAAACCTGTCGCCCTGCTTGCTTCAAGCATGAGCTTCTCTGTGATGGACTGATTTCTTTGGACGGACTTATTTTTCTTTTGCATTTATTAAGTCTCACATAATGAATAACAATTACGCTAAATCATGTGTTACGTTGTTAGATATGGATAACAATGTAAAAGACTTCTGCTGGGAGTGACAGTGACAGCTTGTGAACTGTAACCAGTCCTCACATTCAAACATTTTTTGGGACACTCAAAGCTCAAATATCTATATCTTGTTAGCTAAATCAAAGGCAGTCTAGTTATCCAAAAAGGTAGATCAGGCCATCCAAATGCTAAAACAAACTGCCATTGTTGCGGGTGGTCAGATTTGCCTTCATTTCTGCATTAGCTATGAGTAAATATCAAAAGATAATTCTTGATTCACAGGATATGTAATAGGTTAGAAGGAGAATGGGAGGTTCGAGACGTGCCTTACAAAACGCAGGGAGATAAGTCTAACCCTCTGTCTGGCTCAGCACCAGCCGGTTTACAGACAGCCCACATCTTTTTTTTAAGTTCCCTCCACAGCTGTAAGATCTTATGGCAGAGGCCGCGCCGGGCCCCTTTGTAGTCTGAAATGGGCAGCTGGATGTTTGGAGTAAATTACAGTTTTATCTGGGCAGGCCATATTGGCACACAGCTTGCCTCTCAAGATTCACATACTGCTAAAGGCTGATTAGAGATCCAGGTTGTTGGACGGAGTTGGAGACTGAAGACAGACGGCTGATCGTAGACCCACTTTTTACATAGAAGCTCTCTTGGCCCAAAAACAGAAAACTCAATTTAAAAAAGACCATTTTGAAATAGTTCACAGTGGAGGTCTTGATAACATGTAAACTTAATATCTAAGAGAGGTGGGTCGACCTTTCAATATTCTTGAACACAGAAAGTGCACAACTTTGGGCTTTTATATCTTGGATTGCAGCTTGGACATTACCCACATGCACACTCCATAGAGAGCCTCAACTTCACACATCTGCCTCCCACAGTCCATTACTTGTAAGAATAGTTTAGAAATAAAAAACTCTACTTGTGACTTCTCGCCAAAGTCCACACTTATTTCATTGGCCTAAGTCATGCCCTTGAAAACAGGTAGCATTACAGCCATGAAGCAAAAGCCACCTACGGTAGGCAGATATTGCAAAGTCGGGAAGTTTATGTTTGGTAAATGTAGGTACATCAAAAAAACTGTACTTCCGAGCAACCCTTTGATAAGCTTGGAGCTATGCAAGCGGATCTGGATGAAGCTTTTCAAACGGTCTAATGTGATTTTCAGCAGCGGCAAATTGAATGATTAATCCTAGCCCGGGAAAGGGGAGACAAGCGCCAAAGAACATTTTAATCTGTGCAATTAAAAAAACAAAATGTTATGGCTTTGCTTTTGTCTCTAAGATATAAATCTGCTTCTTTAAGAGGGTTCCCCTGTACTTCTAATTAATGGCCGCCCCGCCAGGCTCCCACAAGCCAGAGTTCAGCTGTCTGGAGAAGGGAAGCAGCGTGGACATTGTTTGTAAGAAAGCCTGTACAGAATAAAAATATCCCAAAACATGCATCTGTTTGCAACAAGGCACTAAAGTAATATTACAAAACATTTGGCTTTGCAATTAACTTTTTCTCCTGAATACAAARGGGTTGTGTTTGAGACAAATCCAATACAACATACAGTGCCTTGCAAAAGTATTCATCCCCTTGGTATTTTTCCTATTTTGTTGCATTACAACCTGTAATGGTTTTAATGTAATGGACATACACAAAATAGTCCAAACTGGTGAAGTGAAATGAAAAAAATTACTTGTTTCAAAATAAATCTAAAACTGAAAAGTGGTACGTGCATATGTATTCACCCCCTTTGCTATGAAGCCCCAAAATAATATCTGGTGCAACCAATTACCTTCAGATGTCACATAATTAGTTAAATAAAGCCACCTGTGTGCAATTTAATTGTCACATGACCTGTCACAATCTCAGTATATATACACACACCTGTTCTGAAAGGCCCCAGAGTCTGCAACACCACTAAGCAAGGAGCACCACCAAGCAAGCGGCACCATGAAGACCAAGGAGCTCTCTAAACAGGTCAGGGTCAAAGTTGTGAAGAAGTACAGATCAGGGTTGGGTTATAAAAAAATATACAAAACTTTGAACATCCCACAGAGCACCATTAAATCCATTATTAAACAAATTGAAAGAATATGGCACCACAACAAACCAGCAAATAGAGGGCCGCCCACCAAAACTCACGGACCAGGCAAGGGGGGCATTAACCAGACAGGCAAGAAAGAGACCAAAGATAACTCTGAAGGAGATTGGAGTATCTGTCCATAGGACCACTTTAAGCCGTACACTCCACAGATCTGGGCTTTACGGAAGAGTGACCAGAAAAAAAGCCATTGATTAATGGAAAAAAAAATAARCAAAAATGTTTGGTGTTCACCAAAAGGCATGTGGGAGACTCCCCAAACATAGGGAAGAAGGTACTCAGGTCAGATGAGACTAAAATTGAGCTTTTGGGCCATCAAGGAAAACGCCATGTCTGGCGCAAACCCAACACGTCTCATCATCCCGAGAACAACACCCCCACAGCATCACTGTATTACTGAGTACCACTCTCCATATTTTCAAGCGGTGGCTGCATTATGTTATCGTTATGCTTGTATTCGTTAATGACTGGGGAGTTTTTAAAAAAACGGAATGGAGCTAAGCACAGGCAAAATCCTAGACGAAAATCTGGTTGTCTGTTTTCGACCTGACATGATGTATTCACCTTTCAGCAGGACAATAACCTAAAACACCAGACCCAATCAACACTGGAGTTAATTACCAAGAGGACAGTGAATGTTCCTGAGTGGCCAAGTTACATTTGAGTTGAAGAGCTTGAAGAATTTTTTTTAAGAATAATGGGCAAATATTGCACAATCCACATGTGGAAAGCTCTTAGAGTTACCCAGAAAGAGTAACAGCTGTAGTCACTGCCAAAGGTGCTTTTACGAAATATTAACTCAGGGGTGTGAATACTTATGTAAATGACATATTTCTGTATTTTATGTCAAATAAATTTGCAACAATTTATAAAAACATGTTTTCATTATGGAGTATTGTGTGTAGATGGGTGAGAAAAAATATAAAATGTAATACATTTTGAATTCAGGCTGTAAGAAGGGGTAGGAATTGTTTCTGATGGCACTGTAGCTGGAAAACATAAGTAGTGAATTTCAAGTGTAAATTGATCACCTATCTCGCTCTGCACAACAATGGATCGTCACTTCACAAAGCTTCCATTTACTCCGTGTGCTCTTTAAGTGATAATTCCAGAAAAGTCGGTATTTGGAGGATATATTAGCACGCGTGTTAGGCCCAAAATGAATTAGAGGGCCGGCAAACCATGCCAATATATTCTCCAAACACTGGCTACGGGTTACCAACATATTCAAATAATGACTGWCATATCTTCATTAAAAACATTATTTTGATTAATTTATTCATACTATTTAATCCTTCCAGAATATATAGTTGTGACACAAATCTAGGGTTGCTACCCAAGCCTGCTGGCAGTGTGGTTGCCAAACCCAGTCAGTCTTTTTGTTCTGTATCTACAGATGCGACCTAGTCGTTTGTTCTAAATGTTCCAATGCCTTTGCTTTCTAGTTAGCCAACTACGGCTAACTTACAGTCACATCAACAGTGCAGCCAGAATAACAGCAAAGTAGCGGTTACAATGAGCTAATGAGGCACGATTTCCCCTGGMAAAGAAAATGTGCTCACTTGTCAGGACACTGTTGTTCAGAGGAGCTAGCCAACAACACAGCTAACACAATCACTTCAAACTGAAGCTGGAAAGACTGCAAACTAGCTGCACTTAGTTTAGTTTTTAACCTTTTTTCAGTTTCACATTTCTTTGTATATATCCATCAAAATGATGTCAGCTGATTCATGATTTCGACTGGCTGGGAAACGCTGCCTGCTTGTCGGTCTCGTCCATTACTATGGGACAGCTGGAGATCGCATTTGAATACTTAAACAATGTTGCAAATGTCAGTGAGAGAGACAGACAGCAAGGTTAATACAAATCTCTGCTGTTGAAAACTAAATGTGAGATAACGTCTAGAAGCGTTTTATAGTGGAGACAAAGTTTATAAATTGCCTGGCTGTGCTGATGAGACCGTGGATTGCATAGTCAGACGGAACAGAGTAAATATGCATTTTAACGTCAGATTTAGCCGGTGGAATAGACACTGGCATTCAGGATTAGACCCACCCATTGTATAATTGTAAACAAACATACCATGTGACTGGCTCAATCAGCTGCTGAAGAATGCAACCTGCTTGATCTATTAACCTAGTGCACAAGTCGACTGCAGGAACAAGCTAAAAACAGTTTAAACGGTATCGATGGTAGAGCTGGAACGAAAAACCGAACAGTATCGACACCGAACGAACCGTCCACTTATCATGGACGTTTTGCTGATATCGTTCATTACGATAAATAACCTATAGGGCCCTACTAGAGAAATTTGAAGTTTAAAATGCATTACATTTACAAAAATGGGTGATTGTTGATGGGACAATTGAAAGCTACAACATTTAACGCAGTAATAGTAGCAGCTATAAGGGTAAATGGTGGTATTGAAAATAATACTGTGGGTATTTCAAAATGCGACTAACAGAAATTGAATAATGTGTCCCTGAACAAAGGGACGGGGTCAAAATCAAAAGTAACAGTCAGTAACAGGATTTGCCAGTTCTTGCTGTGAGATGTTACCCCACTCTTCCACCATGGCACCTGCAAGTTCCCGGAGATTTCTGGGGGGAATGGCCCTAGCCCTCACCCTCCAATCCAACAGGTCCCAGACGTGCTCAATGGGATTGAGATCCGGGCTCTTCGCTGGCCATGGCAGAACACTGAAATTCCTGTCTTGCAGGAAATCAGCCATACTGCTCGTTCTATGCGTGGTGGCATTGTCATGCATGTCAGAATGAGCATGCAGGAAGGGTACCACATGAGGGAGGAGGATGTCTTCCCTGTAACGCACAGCGTTGAGATTGCCTGCAATGACAACAAGCTCAGTCCGATGATGCTGTGACACACCGCACCAGACCATGACACACCCTCCACCTCCAAAATCATTCCCGCTCCGGAGTACAGGCTGCAGTGTAACGCTCATTCCTTCGACAATAAACGCAAATCCGACCATCAGCCCTGGTGAGACAAAACCGCAACCTGTCAGTGAAGATCACTTTTTGCCAGTCCTGTCTGGTCCAGCGACAGTGGGTTTGTGCCCATAGGTGACATTGTTGCCGGTGATGTCTGGTAAGGACCTGCCTTACAACAGKCCTACAAGCCCTCAGTCCAGCCTCTCTCAGCCAATTGCAGACAGTCTGAGCACTGGAGGGATTGTGCGTTCCTGGTGTAACTCAGGCAATTGTTGTTGCTATCCTGTACCTGTCCCGMRRATGTGATGTTCGGATGTACCGATCCTGTGCAGGTGTTGCTATATGTGGTCTGCCACTGCGAGAACGATCAGCTGTCCGTCCTGTCTCCCTGTCTTAGGCGTCTCACAGTACAGAGAAGCAATGTATTGCGCTGGCCACATCTGCAGTCCTCATGCCTCCTTGCAGCATGCCTAAGGCACGTTCACACAGATGAGTAGGGACCCTGGGCATCTTTCTTTTGGTGTTTTTCAGAGTCAGGACACTAAAGAGGCCTTTCTACTAAGTTTTCATAACTGTGACCTTCTTTGCCTACCGTCTGTAAGCTGTTAGTATCTTAACGACCGTTCCACAGGTGCATGTTCATTAATTGTTTATGGTTCATTGAACAAGCATGGAAAAGTGTTTAAACCCTTTAGAATGAAGTTATTTGGATTTTTACTAATTATCTTTGAAAGACAGGGTCCTGAAAAAGGGATGTTTCTTATTTTGCTGAGTTTACATACATCGTTTACGGTGACTAATGTCTGAGGAGGATTTAGGTGTTGTTGTGAAACCAAGTGAAATGTCTCATTTTGTAAATTTCAATTTCTGTGTACTTTAGGCTGTAAATTAGTGTTTTTCTACATTCAGTTCCCTTTTTAACAGACTCCACAGGTCATTAAAGGGGCAGATCAGACAAAAACATGTGTTTTATTTATATTTCCACAATTTGAGGTTGGAATAATACTGTGAAATTGTGACACTTATGATATTGCACTTATTGTAAAAAAGACTGCCTGAAACTTCTGCTTGTTATTTCTTTTTTTTKGGCTGGCTGGGATTTTTTGACCGCCTGGTGACGTCACAATTTCACAGTATTATTCCAACCTCGGTGTGGAAATATAAATAAAAACACATTTTTGTCTGATCTGCCCCTTTAATGACCTGTGGAGTCTGTTAAAAAGGGAACTGAATGTAGAAAAACACTCATTTACAGCCTAAAGTACACAGAAACAGAAATTTACAAAATGAGACATTTCACTTAAATGAATAGACCAATAACAGAGTTTTCCATCCTCTCTGCCAATAACAGCTAGTTAAGGTTACACATCCCTCCCTTTAGGCTCCTCTCTTAGATCACTCCCAGACAGTCCTAGCAAAATTCTTGTTTGATAAATTGTATTTTGCTAAGAAACAATTTTCATTTGGGACCATTTTTCATTTAAAAAACAATTACAGTAAGGTACTTAATTGTTACACAGAAATAATTTGGTATTGCGATAAACATGGCTGCATTGGACCATTAAACTTCTGACTTTCCAAACTGCTTGTTTCTCTCCAAAAATAAGCCATTGCATAAGGCAAACAGTCTCGAGAAAAAATATTGCAAAAGCAGAATTATAACAGCAGCAGACAGTTTTGATATGATCTTTAAAGATTAATATTCATGTGCGGTTGCAATTATGGAAAAATGGCTGTCTAATTTCATCCTAGATGTACGCCTGGGAAACAGAGGTTCTCTAAAGCACCTTTAAAAAAGGTGCAACATGCAGAAAATCACTCCGCCATTTCCTGGTTGCTAAAATTCTAATAGTTTGCCGAATTAAGTTTGTGAAATTAGGAGAGAATGACTGTACCATCTAAACCGCTGTGAACTATATTTTTCAAAACCGAAAATATTGTATTTTCAGCTGTTTGAAGCTAGTGTACAAAACCAGAAGTAAATTTGTGAATTTGGTCGGTTCATCCAAAAAGTTACATATTGCAGCTTTAAATTCAAAAGCAGTCTTAAAACTGCTAATTTACATCTTGGTAAACATTTATAGTTTTTGTTATGAGAAGAAACTGCAGTTGAGTCTAGAGATGAGGAGCTCAACTATGACCTCTAAATGACCCCATACAAGCAGATGGCTGGTCCAAAAAGGTACAGTAGCAATTGCTTTAGGGTGAAGGGGACAAAGGGCATGTCTCAATGTCCTGATGTTGCTGCTGCTCTTCCTCTAATCTATTTCAACTGAACAAACCTAAAATACCTGTGAAATAAATATGGTGGATGTGTTGTGAAGTAGCGCTCACCTGTCCAGTTCCTTCACATCAATACAGAGGACACACAAGGTGAGGAAGCCTCAAGGAGAGGACTACTGAGACACACCCATTGTACACTATAAACTTAGAGGAAGAGGGTAAATATTACGGAACTATTTTCATTGACTGAAGTACTTTTTTCCTTCATTAAGCCAACTATTATTCCCTCAATATTTGTTCTTTAATCATGTCAGGTTTGTGATAATACCGCCTTTTTTTACACGCCGGAAGGTAAGATATATCACAGGTGTGAGGTGTTAACGTGTTGTATGTACAGTACATGAACATTTCTGACACACCCTGACTGCTCAACAGTTCCTCTAGCTACTTGAACTTTATGGGTGCAATCAAGATGATAGATTGCAATATAAATCAGTAAATTGTGCAATCCTCTTGATTAGTAATTTATCATCTTGAGGAAGTTAGTTTATTGAGACTAAGAAATCACAGAAGTAGATTACAATTACATTTTAGGAAACTATTGCAAAAACAACATCCATATGTCATGCCTTAAAATGTAATAAAAATAATATTGAGGCATTTGAATTTAGCACCTGTCACACTTTCTGAGATATTGAAGGATCTGTCTTTGAATCGAGAAAACAGGCAGAAAATAAACAGGCAGAAAATAAACAGCCTTGTATAACTGATTAATTTCACGGTTTCACACCTTTGACATTATACCGGATACTCCAAGGTAAAACTCATGTTTAGTACCTTCACTCTCACGTCCCTGCACTGACATGGTTTCAAGTGGCATGAGGTTCATTCTTATTGGGGAAAATTTCTACATGCTCAAAATTGGGAGTCTTGTAATGTCACCAAGAACATTGTGGACTTACTACAAACAAATCCCTTTCGAATACAGCCTCAATGTCTTCTTAAACTGATTACAATCAATATTACCTGAAAAGTTATTACTTAGCCCACTTCTAACCAATTATTGCAGTATTTGCATGATTACAGTACGTCAGGGTAATGATTAGGGCTGTTATGGTGATCATATTACCGCCACATCGGCAGTCACGAGTCATGGCCGCAGGCAAAGTAACTAGGCTTCTCCAAGCTATGCTGCTGCTGATGGTCATTGGTAGCATACAGTACCAGTCAAATGTTTGGACACACCTCATTCAAGGGTTTTTCTTTATTTGTACTATTTTCTACATTGTAGAATAATTAGACAAAAACTATGAAATAACACATGAAATCATGTAGTAACCAACAACAACAAAAAGTGTTAAATCAAAATATATTTCATGATTGAAAATGTTCAAAGTAGCCACCCTTTGCCTTGACAGCTTTGCACACTCTTGGCATTCTCTCAACAAGCTTCACCTGGAATGCTTTTTACATATTTTGCATTACTCATCTCATATGTATATACTGTATTCTATTCTACTGTATCTTAGTCTATGCCACTCTGACATTGCTCATCCAAATATGTATATATTCTTAATTCCATTCCTTTACTTAGATGTGTGCATGTTGTGAAATTGTTAGATATTACTGCACTGTCAGAGCTAGAAACACAAGCATTTTGCTACACCGCCAAAACATCTGCTAAACATGTGTATGTAACCAATAACATTTGATTTTGATTTGTTTAACACTTTTTTGGTTACAATATTCCATATGTGTTATTTCACAGTTTCTGTCTTCACTATGATTCTACAATGTAGAAAATAGTAAAAATAAAGAAAAACCCTGGAATGAGTAGGTGTCCAAACCTTTGGCTGATACAGTATTTCAAAAAAGGAAGCGTTAGACAGGATTGCCAATACATACTGACCAGCTCAAAAAATACAGAAGTGTGCTATATGGCAGACTAATCCAAACTCATCTCTCTGCATGTCCAGCCCACTCATTGTCTCAGCCAATCATGGCTAGCGGGAAGATTGCTGTCTTTTTCTGTGGCTTAACCAACTAGGTTCGTAATTCAACAATTTTATTCGTATTTACAGATGGAATACAAATGTGTTAAGTCACATGAGAAAGTTCACATGTTTGAGAAAGCATTTCTGCCAAAAACCAATTTTTTWAATAAATGTTAAAAAARGTTTCCATTCAAATGGCTCTCCTGTGAAGCAACATAAGCCTAGTTTCCTGAAACGAGTCACAAATGTGTTCATTAATGGTCAATTACAGTGAGACCGACGGTTATTTGCTTGACAATCACCGGCTAACAAAATGCCATGACCGCCACAGCCCTACGGTGGTTCTTTCTTTAAAAAAGTTGTTGCGTACTGCAGCACAGCTTGTTGGGTGCCGCAGAATTATTTGCCACGTTATTTAAGTGTCAGCCATTGTTGCCAGAACAACGCAATTTACCACAATCTGCCACCATCTACCGCAAACGGTCCCGGCATAAGCTCAAAACTTTTAAAGGAAAAACCACCGTAGTTATTATTATGTTGGTACCCCAGGGCCACAGTATATTGATTACCATCACGGTGCACATAGCATCTGACTCGTTACTGGGACTAGCAAAATCTCCAATCTGTTTCAGATACAAGCCAACTCAATGACCTAGGTCTAAATGTCTGCATAATGCCTGTCAACAAGTGGGATGGGAGACGACTTAGCTGAGTAGAACGAAAGATGAAGTTTGACAAACGGAGGTGACACATGATAGATTGGGCTTGTCAATGGCATCTCATTAACCAGCAGGGCTCCTGGGCGATTTCAATACTGTCAACGATAAGCGCTAAGGAGAAACAGCTGAGCAGATGTTTGCCTTGCCGTTGGGGAGGGGAAAAAAATGCCTACCACCTTTAGTAATAACCGACTGACCTGTCACTACCACAATTTATACAGATGGCGATTGGTTGATTAATTAGGCCTCCCTTCAGGCACTGCTGTTGCTCAATCTTTACCCAGTTGTTTGTCATCCTTTTTTTGGCCCCGACTGCATTATCATGGTAGCTACGCTTGCACTAGCAGACTTATTGACATAGGGATAATAGCCCGTAGCTATTGTTTCCAAATGTAATCACCTCATGATTGATACAATCCTTGTGTTCTTGGCATTAGGAGTGAAAAGCCTGAGACAATGTTTACCTTAAAAAATCTGCATCTGCTGCCAATGTCATTCTGCATTGTCAGACAGCCATGCCTGCCAATAAGACGGACCCATCCTTGCTCTATTACAATCGGCTAAAACAAATGTCCGCTAAAACAAAATGTGCCTTCATCAAAAAAGGAGATTCCTGACTATCTTGACAGGCCATTCGGTCTGCACCGCGCACCACACGTATCTCCAGAACACAGTTGCTCAAATCATCAGTAGTCGCAAGAGCTAGATAACAGCCCAATGTACATTTTCACATTGGATACCCCCTCCCAGGGGACCTAGTGTGGGTACTGCCAGGGGTAGCATGTGTGTAGTGTACAGGCACAGAGGCTTTCGCCAGAGACTATGCTGGCACCTCCCTCACTATGACCTGTTAGGGTCTGCGGTCCTCACCAACGTTATGTGGAACCCACTGTGTGACTGGGGGGAAGGAGTCTTGTGTATTGTGGTGGTGGGAATGTTAAGGAGCGAGCACAGACAAGAAAAGTTCACTCCCCTGGCAACATGGCCGGCACCACGGAGTAAATAGCCTAAACTTACTACTTCACAGGTGAGGCATTTGACCGTAAACATTTATTTTTTATCAAAATGTGTTTTTTGGCAGAAATGTGACCCGTTTCAGGAAACTTGGCGTATGTCGCAGGTCACTAGTTCACAGGAGCCGTTTATGTTCCAACTATTTTGATCAAAATGCATTTTTTGGCAGAAAAGCATGTGAACTTTCATGTGCCTTAATACCAAACGTGTATGCCATCTGTAAATACGAAGAAAACTGTTATATTACGAGACCAGTTGGTTAAGCCACAGAGAAAGTCAACCTTCCCGCTAGCCATGATTGACTGAGATAATGAGTGTGCTGGACACGCCAAGAGATGTTTGGATTGGTCTGCCATATAGCGCGCTTCTGTTCATTTGAACTGGTCAATATGTGTAGGTAATCCTGTCTAACAAGGCTTTTTCTAGTTTTATGTATATGTATCATATAATAAAACTCAACAAGACTTTACTATGCAACTATCCATTTCAATAGAATGTCACTGCAACAACTGTTTCAGAGCACTCTCGTCTGAATGTGCCACAGTGCAGAATAACTGATGACTTTACGAACGGCCATATTCAACAGGTGTTGAGCTGTGTCAGTAAACGTTGGGGGAAAAGCGTAATTAAATTGTTGCCAGGAGCACTGTTACAGTCACCAACGCTCTAGATAACATGAAAACAGCCTAACCAGCTCTGCTAGTGCGAGTAAAATGGTCAGTTGGTGGGAACTAAAGCTTAAAGATGATTATGGCATTGCAAATCGTCAGTGTTAACAAGAGTGACTTGACACAACAGGCCAAGCAAGCTGTACAAACAAAAACTACATCTTATTTAATGAAAGTCTGCCGTGAAGCACTCATCCATGTATGCGGACGGGTAAGAGTCTAGCTACAGTTTCAGATACTATACGTTTCTAATTTTGTCAAAAAGTTGTTTTCATTGCAAGTTAAAGCCTACTGGTAGCTAGCTAGCTGACGTTAGATGGCTGGCTCGCTAGCTAACATTACGTTTATGATCCGTCTGTAGTAATGTTCTCAGGATGCCATTTCGCATTGCTGGTTATAGCCTAAYGTTAGCTAGCTATCTAGCTAACATTGAACCTATTTGGTTAACTTTATCTAGCTTTGACAATCAGTTTGTATTGCTAGTACTCTATGAATTGAGATTACCGTTCATTGTTAAGCTAGCTAGCTACATGTCTAAACAAAAGACCAAGTTAAAGCTTACTGTTAGCTAGCTAGCTGACAACCTATCAAGTTAGCCAGGTGTGTATGACGGTGACTACGGCTATCTATTGTATAATAATGCTAAAATATTTGTATGTGGAATTTGTCTTTCAGCATCAGTAGAACACGCCTAACTCTCCTCCACCAGTAACACTGAAGAATGGTCTAATGCCTCAAATCAAAAAGACAGCTGGCCCAAGCAAGCACAGGTTACAGCTGAAGCATGAGGACTTGCAGCGAGTGGTGAACTTAAACAACTACGCAGAGGATAACTCGATAGTATTACCAGGACGCCACCCAGGACAAACACTTTGGTAGAAAGCTGCTGCCGTCCAATGTGACAAAAGCAGCAGTGTGGCATCTCCAAAGGAATTGATGAGAACACCTGGTATGTAAAGCATTAACACATTTTGATTATTTATTTGACCTCCAACATGATTGGCACTTTGTCTGAGATTGCTGGTGTTGTGAAGGACAGCACTTTGACAGGGGTCAACATCCCACAGCTGGTTGGACTGGAGGATGGTACGATGCTGGTGGAAAGCTATGTCTGGCAACAACACCTGACTCCGTACTTCAGGCCACTGCCACAGATCAACAAGTACCAGCACTTCAGGTGAATATCATTTATTTAATTGTTTGGGGTTATTCTTCTTATCTAAACTTGGGAGGTGAATTGATGTTGCGCAAGGTTGTAATGTCTTCACATTTTATTTATTTCTGTTTTACAGCTTCGATGTTCTGTAGCCTGGTGTTGTTGACGCCAAGGAGCAGTTCAGACTCAGTCGGGACCAGGTTTCAGCTGCTGCGCAACGCTGACATCCTTCCTCCCATAGATGGTCTGCCTGTACAAGCACCACCTGGACTGGACACAGCTAGACAAATGTATATTTCTGAGAATATCAGAGAGTTTTGCAATGAAAAGGCTATGAACATCACATGCCATGCACCAAAGGGCAGGACAGAAACAGGCATATATATTTTAATAGAAAGGTTGCAACATCGAATCCCCGAGCTGACATGGTAAAAATCGGTCCTTCTGCCCCTGAACTAGGCAGTTATAACCCACTGTTCCTAGGCCGTCATTGAAAATAAAAATGTGTTCTTTACAGACTTGCCTGGTTAAACAAAAGGTCAAATAAAAAAATTGTACAGTTTGGAAAATCGTAAAAATAAAGAAAAACCCTTGAATGAGTAGGTGTCCAAACGTTTGACTGGTACTGTGTATCAACTGTAGCTCAGTAAAATAAGAAATTGTTGCGTTGATATTTTTGTTCAGTATAATCTGTAACACTGTAAAGACATTGATTTATTATAAAAGCTAAATTGATACGAATACCTGTCATTAAAATTAGTCATTTGTGGAATATTAAGTTTTGTTCATTGTGTAAAAGCACTATTTTGCTATGGAGATGCATGGCCTTATTTCTATTACAGCATATTGGATGACTGTCATTCATATTCAATTCACCCAGCTCAATGTAACGTCGATAGGTTTAGGCTACTACATGACAATTTTTCCCTATACCCATCATGAGGTTGCTACGAATCCTAGCCTATGAATTAAAGTTTACAACGTAGGTACGTACACAGGTTGAGAGAAAAATGTGATTAACGAAGGTGAGTGTGACACATTCAATATTGCCTTGCATACTAGCTCATCTAGGGTGTACCATCAGTCCATCAGTTGCAAACAAGAGTTTCTATTGGACAAATTCAGGTATATTTAGCCCCATTTTTCAACAGAATTGGCAGAATGAATTCACCCCTAATCACACGCACACAGTTCACTTTCATACCAGTCACATACAAGCAGCATGAACATTTTTTAACTGTATAATTCCTTCTGGCATCTACGCTATCCCCTCCTCTCACCTTCTCCCTTTGCTTGTGGACTAACAGTCAACCCAGCATGAGTTTTTTTTATGTGCGTGATAGCACTCACTGCCCCAAAATGCGATTGTTACACAACAGGACAGTTAACCCGTGCTGCMCTCAAACCAAGACACACGATGCCTGCTAATTACGTATAGGCTATACTTCAAGTTTTATATTCTAACAGTTTGAATTGAGGTGTGTTCCGCCTCCTCATTAACTCACATAGAAGTAGCCCATTTCACTATTGCGGACAATTTATGTTTGAGTCTTTACTGAACTGGACAAACTTCTCTCTTCAATGAGAGCCCAAGCATCTCCCCAGTGTTTCCCCAGATCAAGTATGCAGACATTTCCGCAGTCTAGCACCTTCTTTTTCACCCTGGTACATTTTCTGGTAGGCGCTCGCATTGCTTTTATTGTTGTTTCCCTTACAAATGATACTTTGATAAGTGCCTTATTTTCTGTATATCGTGTTGTCTTTCTACTGTAGCATACCGTATGTATGCATGGAGCATAATGCATTACTGTTTTATTCMCGTTTTAAAGTGCTGGTGTAATGCATATACATTCAGATTCTTGCATAGATTGTAATGGACACATATGGTGTGTGTAAAATACTTTGAAGGTTGTACTGATTAGGATGAGCTAATGCTAAGCTATTTTCTGGCTATGTGTGGTGCCATGTTTGTTGACATTATACAATGCATTCTGGGTTTCAGGTAAMTGTCTGTCAGACCAAAGAGTAGCAGTAGTAGTAAAATGAGGTGAGAGATGGTTTGCTTTCAAGTAAACATCCGGAAGTGAATGATGGTAGATGACCAATCCCCCTTCAACATGCATACCGCAAACAGACATATCGTCTCCTCTTCTTAGCTTTGGTTGACCCAAAAAACAACACATGGCGGCGCACAAACTACCAATTGTCGGATTACACAATTATTTTGATCAATGGTGAGCTCACTTGTGATGTGATGAATTGGATATAGTAATTTCTATTAGCTAATTCACATAATGGTTTCTGTCAGCCGARGGGTTGGCTAAATACGACCGTTTGTGTTACATCAATCTTTCTTCACTTAGCGCAAGGACTAATGTAGGCTACATTTCCTGATTTGAATGATTGTATTATGCTGTCGACACTGTGAATGTCTGACCATTGAGGACATAAAGTTGTAAGGACTGTTTGTGAAAAAAATATTTTAAAAAGTGGCTAGCTCAAACGCTGACTGTTGTGTCAATTGAAACTGAACGTTCTAATCACACCGGTGTGAGCATATGCTGCAGGAACCACTGTAGAATGATCACACCCGTGTGTTGGTACGCGTCRAAGGGTTAATGTTTCACTATTTTAAATGTTTATTAAATTCACTGAGAAGGATGGTCCTGCCCTTCCTCTTCAGAGTTGGATATACTGCTAAAGTTAGCCAATGAGGTAGCATGACTGAACAAAGTGTTAACAAATGACTAATGACGTGAGCCACAATAGGAAGATACAAATGTTGTGCCGGTAATATGGCTCAGATCTTTTGACCTGGTKGGGCTAGAAGCAAGCCGTTTTATCTGTAGTAACGGGGCAACCCTGACACTAATCTGCACCCACTTTTTTTCKCTAGGGCATAATAACAATACTTTTCTGGGACATTAGTTAGTGTCATGTCTCCCAAAATAAAACGAATGGTCGCACAGCTAAATATTTAGTTGCATATCCAACCAAATTGGTTGTACTGTAGAGCCCTAGTCACGTGTTTTTTTGTTGTTGTAAATACAGCACAACGGGAGAAAGCGGGAGGTGTTAAGTCCAGCTGTGTATTTGGTTTAACTTGCTAGTCAGCTAAGAGGCCGATTTAATAAGGAGACAGGGCATCATTCACGAGTACTTGTGCCAATTGTTTGCATTCTGGTAGATGCCCAATTGGCTTTTTTGTGTACTAAACCGGTACTATCGTAAATCCTGGGATCAGAGAAGGACGGTATGATGATATGAAAATCTGGCTACCACMCAACCCTAACGTCCACTACAACGCCCCCGCCAGACCTACCACTTAAATCCCATTTTGATCCAGAAAAAACGTTGCGACCGCTGATGAAAAAAATCCTAGGGGAAACACTACAGAATTTAGTGATTTCTGCTAGATGAGCCAGATGCAAAGTCAAAATTGGCTATTGAAAGAAAGAACAAAACAAAAATGTCCTTTTTGGTGTTAATTTAAGGTGACGTTAAGGCATTAGGGTTAGCGGTGTGTTTAAGGTTGGGTTATGTTTAAAATCAGATTTTAAACTTTGTGGCTGTGCCAGCTAGTGACCACTCTGCAGAGCTGACTTCAGAACCAGATTCATGTTAAAAAAATACTAAACTGCTTGATTTTTTGTTGATAAATGTATCTACACTCAAGCTGGGCAATGTCCACATTTAGCCTACACCTATAGGGGTTTTAGTAGTTCTGGGATTTATCCCCCGGGGAAAGATGCAACAGCAGACATGAGGAGAGACGAGACAAAACTAGACAGTTATAGAACATTGTGTTGTAGGACAGCTGAGCAGACTCAAGGTGTTGTAGACGAGGTGTTGTTTTTCTAATGAAAAACACATTCCAGACCCTTGTTCTTTCTATTTTGGAAGAACTGTGACATGACAGGCTAGCCAGCTGCCGCTATCCCCAAGCTATGCTAGCTAGCTGCTGTCAGCTTGGCTAAACACAAGGTCAGCGCAGATTTTAGCCTAAGCATAGAACTGAATTTGCAGACCATCAAGATGGCGAGTCAGTCAGGAGGGGAGAAGTCCTCAACTTAACTTCTCTCCATAGCAAAGCTAGTTTAGCTTACCTCGCCATCACTACTCACTAAAGCCCTTGTTTGTTGTGATTGAATGGCAAAGACACATCTAAGAAACACCAAACTACATCCCCAACACAGCTCTCGTTTGGCTTCAGGTCTTGGCCGCTACCATTTCTTAATGAGCAATGTGAAAAACGAGGCCAGTTCAGTCCCACTTTAAAGATGGAGTACAACTACACAATTAATCATAATAGCTTCCCTCCTCACTCATTCCCTGACTGACCTAGAGTATATGAAGCCCAGCATGTGAGAACAGCTGATGTGGGGCTCCTGTAAAACTTTAACACAGGGGTGTCAAACATACGGCCCGCGGGCCGGAACCGGCCCCCAAGGAGGTTCGATCAGGCCCGCAGGATAATTTGAAAGTGGAAAAAATGCATAAAAGACATGGAATTAATATTTTTAATTCGCTGCAATTCATGGATTATCCGCTAAGGGGCGCGCACTTTCCATCAGAGTAGAAGACAGCTGCATCACTGAGACAGACTGAAAACAGCAGACGGTATCAATGCGCCATCTGCTGCTTGTTACGACGTTGTTAATACCTTGGTCTCTACCTCTCCGCTACACCCTCATTAGCCAAAATGTCGTTATCCAAACGGAGAATAGATAAGGAGTGTAGAATTTTCAAAGAAAAATGGACCACGTCCTATTTATTTACAGAGATGCACGGAAAACCTTCGTGCTTGGTGTGTTTGCAACAAGTTTCGGTATTGAAGGAATATAATATTCGACGCCACTACGAGACTCATCACAGCGAAAAATATGACGGCTTGCAAGGACAACTGAGAAGAGATAGATTAACGAATTGCTGGCGGGTCTGAGGAAACAGCAGTCAACTTTCATCCAGAGCCGAGAAGTCAGTGAAGCAGCGGTAAAAGCCAGCTACCTAATTGCTAGCGAAATAGCATTAGCATCGAAGCCGTATTCCGACGGTGACTTTGTTAAACGATGCATGATGAAGGCGGCTGAACTTGTATGTCCCGAGAAGCGACAAGCTTTATTGCACATAAAAAAGTAAATTGCACATTTGTCTAAGGAAATATGAGGTGTTTCATGAAATGTTTTGTAAAAGGATAGTTCATTAAATTTCAATATTTTCCTAATGTTCTTGTGCTTCTTTACACCAAACAAAGGAAAGACATGATATTTTGGTTATTTATAGCAGAGTATGGTATAATTTTAATGGTCCGGCCCACTTGACTCTCCCTAGGCCGTATGTGGCCCACGATGCGAAATGAGTTTGACACCCCTGCTGCTACAGTATACAAGCTCCATACGTGACCTCACGAGGCAGTGAAATACAGTACTAGTAATCCTTTTCCATGTTCCAACAGACAGCTCAAACTAGCATAAACTCCAGTGAGAAGTTGATCTTGCTCTGATATCGTAATTAATGTGCAGCAGATTACACATCACTACCTCTCAGAATTAGATCAGAAATTGTCAGTTGAAATAACAAATGCCTCAATGTACAGGACTTTATGACTATGACTTACCTTCAGACTGTTACACCGGAAGAGGAGAACATTCTAGTGCAGGGTTCTCTTTTTAAAATGTATATATATAACACAGTAAATATAGATATTAATGACAGATTAAACACATTTTGGCCAAGGGATCCATGGAATAAATGTACAATAATATTATTGTATTACAATCTACAATGCTTGTTCTTAACCCTGGGCAACATGGGCCTGGGAGGCTCACAGGGATATTGGTATCCACAGTACTCCACCAATTGTACATTTAACTCAATATCTCTTGTATTCCCCCCCCAACAGTTTTTAAAAAACAAATGCACTGTAATTTAACCTTTAAAACTGCTAACTTCTCTCTCAGCCTCATGTCAAAATGTGTAGAATTACAGGATACTGGCTTTAAAGCTGATTAAAATACTCTGCCCCGTGACAATTTTTTATTTGCTTGACAACTGTAACATTTTCTCGCCAATGTCAAGTGATGGGCCTTAAAAATGTTCCTTCCCGGGGCACGAGACTTGGTTCGTTGGGCCTGCACTGCCATGGTCGAGTAGAACTCTTTGTACGCTATTTTATTCATGAGGGGGTCCCTGATGAATTTGCTATCACAAAAAGAGTCCCTGGCCTAAATACGTTTGAGAACCACTGTTCTAGTGGAGCAACATACACATTGTTCCCAGACTGCTGGGTTGGTAGTCCTGCCACCCAGGACCATGCAAAAAATGACACATTGTTATTTTTTGGTGTGTGGGGGCTGGTGGATGCATACATAGGAGTCATGCCTGTGAAACACTCAGATTTAGAGTCTAGAGTCTTTGACTAGTGACTAGAGTCTTTCAGGGCCTTCAACTATGTACTAGGCGGTGTCTTTGGAAGTCAGAAGTTTACATCCACTTTAGGTTGGAAACATTAAAACTGTTTTTTCAACCACTACACACATTTCTGGTTAACAAACTATAGTTTCGGAAAGTCAGTAAGGACATGTACTTTGTGCATGACAAGCAATTTTTCMAACAATTGTTTACAGACATATTATTTCACTGCATCACAATTCCAGTGGGTCAGAAGTTCACATACACTAAGTTGACTGTGCCTTTAAACAGCTTGAAAAATTCCAGAAAAATGATGTCATGGCTTTAGAAGCTTCAGACATCATTTGAGTCAATTGGAGGTGTACCTGTGGATGTATTTAAAAAGGCCTACCTTCCAACTCACTGCCTCTTTGCTTGACATCATGGGAAAATCAAAAGAAATCACCCAAGACCTCAGAAAAATTGCTGACCTCCACAAGTCTGGTTCATCTTTGGGAGCAATTTCCAAACGCCTGAAGGTACCACATTCATCTGTACAAACAACAGTACGCAAGTATAAACACCATCGGACCACTCAGCCGTCATACCGCTCAGGAAGGAGACGCATTCTGTCTCCTAGAGATGAACGTACTATGGTGCGAAAAGTGCAAATCAATCCCAGAACAACAGCAAAGGACCCTGTGAAGATACTGGAGGAAATAGGTACAAAACTATCTATATCCACCGTAAAACGAGTCCCACATCGACAAAACCTGAACGGCAGCTCAGCAAGGCAGAAGCCACTGCTCCAAAACCGCCATAAAAAAGCCAGACTACGGTTTGCAACTGCACATGGGGAAAAGGATCATACTTTTTGGAGAAATGTCCTCTGGTCTGGTGAAACAAAAATAGAACGGTTTGGCCATAATGACCATTGTTATGTTTGGAGGAAAAAGGGGGATGCTTGCAAGCCGAAGAACACCATCCCAACCGTGAAGCACGGGGGTGGCAGCATCATGCTGTGGGGGCGCTTTGCTGCAGGAGGGACTGGTGCACTTCACAAAATAGATGTCATCATTAGAACGGAAAATGATGTGGATATATTGAAGCAACATCTCAAGACATCAGTCAGGAAGTTAAAGCTTGGTCGCAAATGGGTCTTCCAAATGGACAATGACCCCAAGCATACTTCCAAAGGTGTGGCAAAATGGCTTAAGAACAACAAAGTCAAGGTATTGGAATGGCCATCACAAAGACCTGACCTCAATCCCATAGAAAAATTTGTGGGCAGAACTGAAAAAGTGTGTGAGCAAGGAGGCCTACAAACCTGACTCCGTTACACCAGCTCTGTCAGGAGGAACGGATCAAATTTCAACCAACTTGTTGTGGGAAGCTTGTGGAAGACTACCCGAAACATTTGACCCAAGTTAAACAATTTAAAGGCAATGCTACCAAATACACTCAATTAGTATGTAAACTTGACCCACTGGGAATGTGATGAAAGAAATAAAACATTCTCTACTATTATTCTGACATTTCACATTCTTAAAATAAAGTGGTGATCCTACCTGACCTAAGCATTAATTGTCAGGATTTGTGAAAAACTGAGTTTAAATGCATTTGGCTAACGTGTATGTAAACTTCTGACTTCAACTGTAGGTCTTGGATGACAGGAAGCTTGGCCCCACTGATGTACTGGGCCGTTCGCACTACCCTCTGTAGCGCCTTACGGTCGGATGCAAAGCAGTTGCCAAACCTGGCTGACGCAACCGGGTCAGGACGCCTTCGATGGTGCAGCTGTAGATCTTTTTGAGGATCTGGGGACCCATGCCAAATCTTTTCACATCTCTTGAGTAATTAATATTCTGTGAACATTTAGCATAGTGACCTCACTAACCAGCTCTGCTCTTCTTGTACCAAAGCAATACTACTTTGTTCCCTTCTCTGCAAAATGTAAGCACAGAATCAACAGCAAAATGTTGCATCTGCCTCTCCCAATCCATCTCTATATTAGAAGCCACTGCTGCACTACTTTTTGGTACTTATTCAGGGTCAAGCTCCTTGTCAATCAACTGCAAGGTAACGCCCAAGCCCGGCATATTGACAGAACAAGACACTTTCAAATAGTACTCTGACAGGGGGCGATGACATCTGCCAAAATACACTGCTCAAAAAAATAAAGGGAACACTAAAATAACACATCCTAGATCTGAATGAATGAAATATTCTTATTAAATACTTTTTTCTTTACATAGTTGAATGTGCTGACAACAAAATCACACAAAAATGATCAATGGAAATCAAATTTATCAACCCATGGAGGTCTGGATTTGGACTCACTGGATATTTGCATCAAAAACCACACTACAGGCTGATCCAACTTGATGTAATGTCTTTAAAACAAGTCAAAATGAGGCTCAGTAGTGTGTGTGGCCTCCACGTGCCTGTATGACCTCCCTACAACGCCTGGGCATGCTCCTGATGAGGTGGCGGATGGTCTCCTGAGGGATCTCCCCCAGACCTGGACTAAAGCATCCGCCAACTCCTGGACAGTCTGTGGTGCAACGTGGCGTTGGTGGATGGAGCGAGACATGATGTCCCAGATGTGCTCAATTGGATTCAGGTCTGGGGAACGGGCGGGCCAGTCCATGGCATCAATGCCTTCCTCTTGCAGGAACTGCTGACACACTCCAGCCACATGAGGTCTAGCATTGTCTTGCATTAGGAGGAACCAGGGCAAACCGCACCAGCATATGGTCTCACAAGGGGTCTGAGGATCTCATCTCGGTACCTAATGGCAGTCAGGCTACCTCTGGCAAGCACATGGAGGGCTGTTCGCCCCAAAGAAATGCCACCCCACACCATGACTGACCCACCGCCAAACCGATCATGCTGGAGGATGTTGCAGGCAGCAGAACGTTTCTCCACGGCGTCTCCAGACTCTGTCACGTCTGTCACATGCTCAGTGTGAACCTGCTTCATCTGTGAAGAGCACAGGGCGCCAGTGGCAAATTTTCCAATCTTGTGTTCTCTGGCAAATGCCAAACGTCCTGCACGGTGTTGGGCTGTAAGCACAACCCCACCTGTGGACGTCGGGCCCTCATACCACCCTCATGGAGTCTGTTTCTGACCGTTTGAGCAGACACATGCACATTTGTGGCCTGCTGAGGGTCATTTTGCTGGGCTCTAGCACTGCTCCTCCTGCTCCTCCTTGCACAAAGGCGGAGGTAGCGGTCCTGCTGCTGGGTTGTTGCCCTCCTACGGCCTCCTCCACGTCTCCTGATGTACTGGCCTGTCTCCTGGTAACGCCTCCATGCTCTGGACACTACGCTGACAGACACAGCAAACCTTCTTGCCACAGCTCGCATTGATGTGCCATCCTGGATGAGCTGCACTACCTGAGCCACTTGTGTGGGTTGTAGACTCCGTCTCATGCTACCACTAGAGTGAAGCACCGCCAGCATTCAATAGTGACCAAAACATCAGCCAGGAAGCATAGGAACTGAGAAGTGGTCTGTGGTCACCACCTGCAGAACCACTCCTTTATTGGGGGTGTCTTGCTAATTGCCTATAATTTCCACCTGTTGTCTATTCCATTTGCACAACAGCATGTGAAATTTATTGTCAATCAGTATGGCTTCCTAAGTGGACAGTTTGATTTCACAGAAGTGTGATTGACTTGGAGTTACATTGTGTTGTTTAAGTGTTCCCTTTATTTTTTTGAGCAGTGTATGTACCCTCCAGAGACGTTAGCCAAGGTCAAAATTGTAAGTCTAATGGAATTCAGTTTGCTTTCAAAACAGCCAATATCCCCACAAACAGCTTAAGTCCATTCAAGTGCAGGGCTGTTCCAGCAATGTACAAATCCTCAAACACAGCTACAGGTAATCCAAATGTCTTCAGTTTGGAAGTGCCAATATGAGCTGCACTCGAGACGAAGCCACCGCAGGAATGATAACGCGCTAATTACCCAATAGTATGTTTTACATTCTCTTGTTTAGTCATTTCAGAAATGCTTTCTCCTCAAGACATTTTCCAAGGAAATGTATGCCTAGACCCATGTAATGTTTTTTTAGTTATGTAACACAGTAGTTACATGTAGCCTATTTCACCTCAACGTTTTTGAAAATGCCAATGGATTACGTCAAGTGTGCGTGGCAATGAGCACATAAACCACCGGCAGAAGTGCAGCTGAGAAACAAGAGAGACTTGAGGAAAAGATGCTGCAGAGGAGTAAATGACAGGTATTTGCACTGACAGGTAATCCTAATTTGAGACGGACATACTCATGTCTAGACTGCATCTTCTCTCCCATTCAATGTCAATGTTAGCATTGGGCTATTTACAGTGGCGCGTTTATAAGAGCACATTTATCTGCTCTTTATGTTTTTGTCTCCTCTGGGGAAACTGTGCTTGGACTCGGTGCTCATTTCCATACTGAATAGATTTTCAGCTGTAGGCCTAATCCGTCGAGGAAATAGCTAAAGAAGTGCTCACTATATTGCATGTGCTGGAGCAATTGTAGGCAGCTGATAACATTCATTAAAATCTACTGCTATCTAAGATTCTGTCATGAATTGATTTTTCAATGAGGCATTTCATTTTGCAGCAGATAAGGAAAGAATGTTCCTGGGATTGGTTGGCTCTGTCTCACGACAGTTATTTGGTCACTGTTTCACAGGTGGAAATTGTTACATTGAAAGGGTTCAAGCTGAAAACAAAAACTGTATTACGTACATGTCACTGCTATTCATAATTTACATGAATCCATAATTGGCATCGACAATCAGCATGCTGGCTATAGTTTGGGGCTATAAGGCCTTGACTGGTAGATTAATTAAAAGTGGAGAATCCGCAGGTGTTTCCTATCCACATAGTATAGCAAGATTATTCCACACTTACTATTTAAAGGACAAGAAGGGCATTTATTGTCATACTAAAAGAAAAGGCACGCACATTACACACACCTTTGGCTGGATGGGTGACACTCCTCACAGGGACATATCGATGACAATGTCAAGATTTTTTGAGCTGCGTACTGACCTCAAGATGATATTGATTCTGCTGAAAACAATAGGTCCTTACAAAGTATCAGGGGCAATGTTGATACTGCAAATGAGAGAGAAGCTACTGCCTGCCTGGAGGCTTTCTCAGCCAATGCAGAGCTTTAAAAACCGTGACCCAGTTCCCTTGAGAAACTCCCTCTTGCCTGAGGAGAATGTACACTCGCTGCCCAAAATGACAAACAGCAGGCAGGCGGTGGCATGCTCGCTTGCCAAATTCAGTGCTCCGACGTTCAAGTTGTGCTGACAGCAAAAATATAGACACTGTTATTCACTGTTAGTCCTCACTTGAGACTGAAGTGGTGTGGGGGAAATAAGTCTACATGGACTGCTTGTGGCGACGAGACAGACTGTTTAGTGTCTCAGTGCGGGAAAGCGCTTGTGTGGTCAGTATACTTTCAGGTCTATTTGTATTGCAATTTCATAGACTGTAGTTGTCAGTGTAGGCCAACTACTTTAGTGCGAGTAACAGTACATTCGTTCTTTGTTAAGATTTGTCAATTTACAACTTACTCTAACTGAAAACAACTTTTTCCAGAGAAACTTATATTATTAAAGAATAACTGTATATTCCAAATCCTTTTGGTGCCATTTCACCAGTTTTACAGCTATACCGTAATTTCCAATTAAAATATAAACTACTATGGAAACCATTTAACACAACAGACTGGCAATGTGAATCCAAGCTGCCAAGCTGGTAGCTGCCAACAGCATGGGCTAACAGCTATATAAACCACCCTAGTAAATCCAACCAGCAAATGTTGGGTAATAATTGCCTGATAGGGAGAGGCGTTACTTCCTAAACAGAGCAAAACATGCAATATGCTGACTTCAACAAATCCCACGCCACACAAAAGACTATGGCTTTGATGTGAGGAAATTATGCTTGGCTTTGTATGAAACTACAGTAGAGTAAGTTWAAAAAAATTACATGGAGAGGTTTGGTCAAATCTCCAGATACATATGGGCTAGACTAGAGAGTGACTTGAGATTTGCACCAGTAACATGAATTTTGATGCAAATATCCATCGACGTCAATGCATGAAACTAAAGTTACACTTCCGTGCATACATCTCAAGTCCCAAGTTCTCGGTCTGTAGCGAACAAACATACCACCCCGTGTTTTTCTCCCATTATGCATGTTGGTTACAGATTGCCTGTTGACTTGTTCTTATTGGGACCTTTTGAATGCACACTGCACTTCTCTATCCCCATTCCCCAGACATTTCACGTTTTTACGTGAAAAACTGCACATTTCCCTATTGGCCTGTGAACCCTGAGGTAATACGTACATGCAGGTAGCGGTAGAAATAACTAGGCATCCAGGATAGATAATAAACAGAGTAGCTTGTGTGAAAGTGTGTCTGTGGGTCATCAATATTCATGCGTGTGTGTTGGCATGTCAGTGTAGTAAGTGGAGTACAGTGAGTTTGCATAGAGCCAGTGCAAGAAAAAAAGGGGGTCAATGCAAACAGTCCAGGTAGCCATTTCTTTAACTGTTCAGCAGTCTTATGGATTGGGGGTAGAAGCTGTTCAGGAGCCTTTTGGTCCCAGACTTGGTGCTCCGGTACCGCTTGCCGTGCAGTAGCAGAGAGAACAGTCTATGACTTGGGTGGCTGGAGTCTGGCTGACCAAAAGATGATATCCTATGTATCAGGTTGCATAACAAAAGTCAACAGCAGTTCCCTTGGAGAAAGTTATCGTAGTAGAAGGACTGCTCTAGCAACCAAGCTAAGACTGATGGTGGAGGAATTGCACTAGCTACCAAACTGAGACTAAGAGTAAGGGAGTCGCCCTAGCAACCATGCGGTGACTGATAGAGACATATATAAAGTCATCAGCCATCTGCAGCCAAGACATAAATTACCCCACACCGTAACTCTCCCAGCAACCACCACTAAACATGCCAGACAGGTCTAGCTTTTCCAGCAGACCAATATCAAATTGTGGCCGAGCATCAGCAATCAACCACACCGGAGCTCTGGTGAAACACTCACACATCAGAGTCAAAAGTTACCGCTAGCCAGGGCCTTTATTTTCATTCCATGTGTGGCCACTGTTTTAAGAGCAGGTTTTATGGTTCAACACCCCACTTGTTTTTCTCCAAGGCCAGATTGATTAGATGGGGATCCTGGGGCGAGGCTTTGATCAGGGGCCCCACAGGGCCCAACGGAAGGACGACACTTCCCGCCCTTGACCTCCATACGCTAACAAGTAGTTAAATCAGAAATGAAGTGGTGAAGCGAGAGGTTTCACTCTCACCAAAATAGGCCCRATGGGTTTCTATGGGCTTAATATGCAGACCTATGCTTGTCGCCTGCCTATTGTTAGGGCGGAGACATGAGCATCTCATCATTATACACAGATCTCTGGTTAAATGCAGATAGAGGAGCCGGAGCCGCATGCAGGAATGTGAAATATGCAAATGAGCTGTTTGGGATGACGGTAGAAGAAGACAACGACTACTGAAGCTTAAAGTAGAGTGCCATATGAACTGCCACAGCACGAGGGGGCTCTGCATTAGAAAACGACTTTGGGTTTGTAATGACTTGGTAAGGATGCTGCTAAGTGTAGAATAAACAAAGTTTTAGAGAAAGTGATTCAGTATCAGTGTAAAGCAAAAACCTGCAAACTGTTTACATAGAATACATTAAGGATGGACAGAGTACATTGCGAGGTCGCGTCGTGTATGCTTCATCAAATAATGCTCAATTAACTGCAACACTACCTAGGTGCAAGCGCATAGGCTATTTATGCACTTGCGCGCACGCACACACACACACACACACACACCTTGATTCCAAGTTGCACATGCTGGAAAGAATAAATAATTAATGTATGTTTGACCATGTTTTTTTTACTTTAAAACTGGGAAATTACTAAATATAATTTTTTTATTTGACAGTCTAAATCAGTGGGGTTCAAAGGGTAAGTAAATGACAACACCTGGAGTGCCTACCACTGAATGAATGGAGCCTTTTATGATCATAGAGAAAACCTCTCAGGGAACAAGACATTTGAGGGTTTTCCCCCTTTAAACACACATGGGCACACTTAAAAAGGTAATTTCCACTTCCTATCCCGGATAATGGTGTTTGAACTGAATAATTTATTTATTGCTGTTTAAACTCAAGCAAGATGTAGCTTTAACCTGCTCCTCTCACAAAGCACATTCGTTTATGAGCAGCAATGCAACTCTACACACATTCCAAAACACGCAACTTACCGTTTTGTTCCTTTAAACTTGGTTGTTGGAATTTGCTGATGTGACTTGATTCAGCTTCTGAGCCATGTTTTTGGAGAAGCGATACAAGTAGGATTAATAATGGAAGGATCATTTGGATTAGTGGCAGAAAGCGATTACAATGCACTGTTCACGGGACGTTTTCTATCACCATGCACAACAGTTGTTTGGACGACACCAATGCTGTTTTGGAGACATTTGCAGCGGATAAACGCAGAGTAAAATCCACATAGACTCATTCAAAAACTGAGTCCTTTGAGAAAAACAATGTACGTCATAAAAATCCTGTAATATCCACAATAAGAAAACGTTGAAACTAATGGCCGTTTTGCGCTAGTCTTATTGGTTCGGATGCGCACCTGTTGCCTTTATGGACAATTTGCTTGGACGTTAGAAAATCGTTGCTGCGCTTGAAATAATGTACATATCCAGCTTGAAGTTCCATCAAATGAAACATTAGTTACATATTGAGTGAAATATTGCGTAAATGCTGAAATGTACAACTTTTTTGCCCAAGGAGAAGTCCGATACTGTAGCCTGCCCGCGACGTTCAGTTTCCAAAATCTCTGCCGTCTGTAATTCCAGTCCAAAGATTAGCAGGCATTAGAATACACTTCACATTCATCGCAGATACCACGAGTGTGCAGCGCAATTTGATACAATTTGTAAAGTGGATGATATTGCAGAGCACACATGACTCCAGTTGTTTGGTGAGGTTGCTGGAGACTGGAGCTATTAGCTGTCGCTAAAACTGGGACTACCGTATCTGTATTTTTGGAGACGCAGACTGCCAACTGACGACACAACAGGTGCTATACATGAGTAAACTTCTTACCAAAGGAAACTCCCCAGGAAGTTAACTATTTAGTTGCTGCAGCTCTCCTGGTGCATGGTGTTAGAATAACTTCTTACACTCCCCACATCTGTGAAGTCATTAAACTGATTCTTCTGTTATTTTTTTTCATAATTCCCTGACAAAGTATTGTCTACAATAACAAACCATGTGTGTCCATAATGTGTAATGCATTGTACCTGTATTTAACAATTCATTTCATTCTTATCTACTGTAAATTAGATAAATAATCTATATTATGATCACATCATAAATTAAATCAACCAGATTTTCATAAATACAGCATCCACAAATGTCACATTAGAGTCAATGTAAAAAAAAAAAAAGCTATGTTAACACAATAGACCACAATGCAAAGTAATGTACAAAATAAGTTAGTCCTCTTTTCCCCTCTTTGTTGTCGTACCACTTGCTTTTATGCTAATTCCTTGTGATATCATGCCATTAAGGGTTAATATCATTTTAATATTGGCAGAGGCACTGTAGGCTACAGAATAACTTTCCCATTTCAGCAATGTGAATACTGTAACACAACCTGGACTCATTCCTTAATCTCGCCATCATTGCCCAGAACTTTTCATAATGGGGAAGGTAAAACAATGCCAAATGCCTATTTGGGGAAATGTTTAAGAACGCTCAATTTGCCATATCAAAGCTGTAGACACCACTGTTACCATACCCCCTTATGTTCCCAATTTCTGCTCTGCAATTCAAAGCTGTACCTCATCATGTGCTTTTTATGTGGTTACTCTCATCTCATTGTCAGTAGAAAGTGTGTGTGTGTGTGTGTGTGTGTCCCTGTGTAAGTCTACCAGTAGACAAAACAATCAAAGGAAGTTGCAGACACATTGAACCTATTCACCAAGACACATGATGCAATGGCAGAGCAATTTAGCCTTGTCTCACATTTCTGAGATATTACCGCCTCAAAGGAAGGCGAAAGGAAATCTTAAAGATGGCTCCACCTGAAAGGTTTGAATGTTTTTAATCCAAAATAATGGCGGATGAGATATTGCATGACTGTGATACACCGGTTGGTGTGTTGCCCCCATGAAGAGTGGCACATAGAGGTCCTCTTTTGCCTGCTGCAAGGGCCAAGTCCCTTTGTGTAAAGAAGAGTATCACATTCCACCCCTGCAAAAGCCTGCAGCAGATGTCAACACTTCACATTGTGGAATCTCTCTCTCTCTCTCTCTCTCTCTCTCTCTCTCTCTCTCTCTCTCTCTCTCTCTCTGCAACACACACACACACACACACACACACAATCAAGCATGCACATAAGCAGACATGCAACCTCTCTCTATGTCTCTCGTGCACATGCATATGCACACACTCAAGCATGCACACACGAACACATACAACCTATCTCTCTCTTTTTCTCTCTCTCTCGTGCACACACACCCATGCATGAGCACACGCATGCAAGCATGCACACACTCACACATACACCCCCTCCTCCCCTCTTTCTCTATCACACAGGCAGGCACACACAGGCACACACTCTTTCACCCCTGGAGGTTTTGTCTGTGAAATCTTGGTATTTTGTCTCCCTGTCCACATTCGATTGCTGCTTCCATGGTGGTCTCGTGAAACACAGAGGGTTTGATACAAAAAAAAATCATAAACAGAGGAAATTAGAAACAAGAGAGACTTTTTGGTCACTGCAAGCGTACAAAGAAATGCCAGACAGGAGGGCTCTGCTGAGTAAGCTGGGATGGAAATGTATGCAACAGAAAATTCACTGTCGTTAGCGGAGCTAAATCCCATTACAGTCGAGTTGCCTTTTTAGGACGCACACCGCCAAACTAACAAATTCCCCATCACCCATATTACGTTATGTGTTCGTCACGGTGAATGTGAGATATTATTTTGTTAGAGGTGAATTCAAGTGGAAACTTTATGAATGGACATTGCTACACAGCGTTCAAGCGTAGTACCTCATCATACCTCGAGGCAAGGGCGTCATGCCCATAGGGGGCACAGGGGCACGTGCCTCCTCAGATTTGTCCTGTTTAGATTTGTTTTATTTTTATTATAATAATACAAAATAATACATAACATCTGTGTTCTTCTGTGTAACAGTACAAGCCACCTAGCAATTTTATGAAGATGACTTTAGCTAGCTCAGATACAGTAGGTTCCCAATCTCCCAACCTCATACAGTAACTAGCTACCAAGAAGCTATTTCAGGCTATCAATCAAGTTAGAGTAGCTAGGTTGTCTAACTATCTTAGCTGGCATGCCTGCTGGCAAGGTTGGTAGACTTTAGAAAAGCAAGCAATAACTAAATGTACTGAATAAGGCTCACATTCATTTCAATCTTTTACCCAGATCTTAGCAGAGATGCAGAGGGGCATATATTGTTTCTTTTAAAAAAGAACCACTAGTCAGGAGAATACAGACAGTTCAAGAGGTACTGTATGCTTAGGTATGCAGAACAATAACCATAATAGTTTTTTTTACAGAGACTCAATGGCTCTAGATTGCAGGAAAAAGTTGTTTCCATCCCACAGCCATCCTCATGTAATTTGTGCCTCGTCAGCTTTTTGGGGTGCATGACCCCCCTACCTTGAGGTTCGGTTTATGCTATTCTGATGACTTCATTTGTATGGTGAAAAATGTTTTACCAGCCTCAGCTTTCGAATGCTCCGCTGAGCCATTACCATAAACTGGTGAGAGATTTTTTTTTGTCCATTTTTGTCTACGTGTCTATTTTATAGGTAGGTGGTCAGGTATCCCAGTCATTTAAAAAATGACATGTGTAATCTCGTTGAAGAGTTTAAAAGGCTCCTACATAATTTATTAAAGGCTTTGACACCAAATTGTATCGCTGATAGTCTGTGATTACGGGCATGGTTACTGTACCATGTCATGCCAGCATAGTTAAAGATGCTCTATGTTATAATGCCTTCTGCATATAGACATACATGTCAATGCTGTAGTAAAATAACAGAATTGCATGAAAAAAACTGAAACTACAAAGAAAGAATCACTAAATTGTTCATTAGAGCACCTTCAAAGTCAGATGTTGATCTACACATAAAACCAAAACTGTGACCCCTTTGAATCTTACAGTATGTCACGGTTGCTAATGTCCTCCAGCGGTGATATATTGGTGTTTTGCTTTGAGGCTAGATCCCCCTGTTGGTGGCCCCTGAAGCTGCATCTCAGTCATGACCAATGGCTGACAATGGATCTGGTATTGCAGACCATTAATCATGGGCAGTATCTAATCGCAAAGAAGAGTCGTGTATGTCATATAGTTACAGAATCCAATCAAATATAAGGAAAGTGGGATTTGATTTTCATAACTGTTTGTAATGTGTTCCCCCTGTATTCTGATACAAGAAGTAAAAACTGCCAATATGCTAGGCATGTACGGCACGGTAAACTCTTCATATGTCGACTCAATCGAAAAATGCCTTTAAAAATGGAAATGCCTATAACCCTTGATTGGACTGAATCCCAGCCTAAGAGTGTTGTGGTGGTGGTGGGGGGGGGGGGGGGGGGGGGGGGGGGGGGGGGGGGGGGGGCTTGTGATGGAGTGTGAGACAAAGAAGAGATAACGAGAGAAAAAAGCAAGTGATCAATAACGAAAGGGAGAACTCAGCAGCTAGGAAAACGTCAATTATGTGCATGTTAGCGTTCTTAGAAAAACCTGCGTACCAACAGCCTTAGCTAGACCTATCAGTCAACAGCCCTCTCTCTAAGGCGTCAATAATCCACTTTTTACTACACTATGCATCTTTCTCTAAATAAGTCCCATTTGTCATTGAGAAAACTACCAAAACGATTTGTCTGGTTGAGATCTAAATAGTGTCTTGGTAGGTCATCACCACTGAACCATTTCCCTCTCAACGTCTTCAGCCTTAGTTTGCATCTACAGCATATAGGAATATGATCCTCTTCTGCTGGTGCCTTTGCCACCTCAATCATCATTCAAGTCTTCATCCTCTTTGTCAGCACTATTTGCCACATGGTAAGTGCTTGTCCCTGTCAAACTCCCTATCATATTTCTCGCTGTTGTTACTCCGAATAACTAGACAGGCACACACATGTTTCATGCACATGCGCGTGCACACAAACACACACGCATACACACACCTACCTTAGAATTTCAACTGAACAGCTGTGAATCACCTTTTGAAAACCAAATCCTCAGGGCTAAACGAAGGCCTCTCAAACCAGCGAAGTGGTATACCTCTACCTCTGTCAAGGGCTTTATTTTCATTAATTCACAGAACGTGTCCACACAAAGTCCTTACTTACTGAGAGCAGAATATGGCCTGCTTGCCAGATATAATACCACATAAGATTTGCTAAACCCTACTGACAAATTTTTGGAATGGCACACCGTTGAAAATTGAACATTTTCTCAAACACAGAAGTAGCTTTGTACTCCAAAGTAATTTAATTGATTATAACATTAGAACCATGCACTCCGATATAAATCATTAATCATAATTCAGCTAATGTGAATGATTTTGTATATGCAAATGGCATGGCCTGTCAATCCCAGTCAATCCCACCAATATTACAGGGACTAAAGTGGGGAACCTGTCCAATCATCCCCAGAATCATTGAATAAAAAATGAACTGAAGCCCTCCCAGCAAACCAAAATTGATTCTGTGAAAGTTCCCAGAACATGTGTTATGTCGTGGCAAATGTTCCCATACCATAAAACTGTTCAGTCATACTGATGATTACAGAATGTTTGTATAAAATATCCATCTGATGTCCCTAGAACACAATTAATCGGTTCTTTCAAGGTTCCCAGAATGTTTCATTAGGTTGTGCGAACAGTCTGGACATCACAAAAGATATACTCCCAAAGCACAAAAAGTTCAGTTGTGAAGATTATTCTACAATGTTTATTTTAGAGTGCAAAGAACATTCACCTGATGTTACAAGAATGCTTACAGAACACAGTTTGTTTGTTCTTTCAAAGGTTTGCAGAATGTTTATTTAGGTTTTGGTAACATTGTGGGAATATGACACCAGATACAGTATGTTCCCAAAACACTAAAACTGTCCAGTTGTGCTGACATTCAGATAATGTTTGTTTCAGGGTGCACAAACATTCCTTTGATGTTGCAAGAATGATGACAGAAGGGCCTTCCTGAGTTCTTTAAAGGTTCCCAGAACATTTAATTAGGGTTGTGGGAACAGTATGGGTACATTACAAGAAATAGGTTCCCAAAACACAAAATATGCTCAGTTGTGATGACATTCATACAATGTTTAAGTTAGGTTGTACAGGACAATACTATAATGTAAGATTGTTGACAAAACACCTGGTATAAGTTATTTAAAGGTTCCCAGAACATTTCAAGTTATCTGGGATGTTGCAAGAGTATTCTTGTGATATTCACATAGGTTGCACAGAACATTCCCATAAATGTACGTTTTTATGACGTTCATGCATATTTTTTTTTGATTTTACATAATATTCCATTCATGTTCACACAATATACATTTAACCCTGTCTTGCAGGTCCTCAGAAAATTTCAATAACATTTAGAAAATGTTAGATTTAAGTTTTATCTAGCATTATCACAACATTCTCAGCATGCACATTTGTAGCTCATTAAAGCAAAAGAAAGTAGATGGTAATACATCCCCATTACGTTTCTCTCCAGATTTAATGACAATTAGCAATTGAGGACTGTATTGTTGGCCCACTACAGGGTTATCTACACACATGGCAGTTTAATTAAATTAATTAGACAAAGAAAAACATTGTAGAATTATCTGGACAGTTATTTTTGTTTTGGGAAGTATCACGTTTCAGGAGAAGACCCAGATGCAGACAGTGTCGAAGTAACAACACTTTATTAGTAGAACAGGGGACAGGCAAAATGACAGGTCAAGGGCAGACAGAGGTCAGTAATCCAGATCAGAGTCCATAAGGTACAGAACGGCAGGCAGTCTCGGGGTCAGGGCAGGCAGAGGTCAATCATCCAGGGTGGTGTGACAAGGAACAGAACGGCAGGCAGTCTCAGGGCCGGCAGAATGGTCAAAACCGGGAAACTAGAAAAAGACAGGAGCAAGGGGAAAACCACAGGTAGACTTTCACCTGTCTTTGTGATTGTCTCCACCCCCTTGAGGTGTCGCCCATCTTCCCCATTATCCCCTGTGTTCTCTGTTTGTCTGTTGCCAGTTCGTTTTGTTCGTAGAACCTACCAGCGTTTTGTGTCCCTGTTTTCTAGTTTCTCGGTTCTGACCGTTCTGCTTGACCTGAGCCTGCCTGCTGTCCTGTACCTTTACACCCTCTCTGGATTATTGACCTCTGCCTATCTTGGCCTGTCATTTGCATGCCCCTGTTATAAAACACTTTTACTTCGACACAGTCTGCATCTGGGTCTTACCTTAAAATGTGATAGTACAAACTGGCCATGACTGACCCAGCAGACTCAGACCAGATCCACAACTCCCTCGCCTCCCAAGAAGCCATCATTGGCCACAAGGCGTTGCTTCGTGGTCTGATGGAAAGGTTCCAGGCCGTGGCTGAATGTCACGACTAAGTATTGGACACATTGAGGGAGCAATTCTGTGGGTTGTCTACTAGGCAGCCAACCATGACGTTAACCTCCCAGCCCCTCAGTAACCCAGCTGGTAACAGAGCCGTCACCACGGTTTCCCGGGAACCCCGCTTACCACCCCCGGAGTGCTTCAATGGAGAGTCGGGCACCTGTCGGGCATTTCTCGCTTAGTGGTCCCTCGTCATGGAGCTGCAGCCCTCCTTCCCCTCAGACTGCTCTAAGATAGCGTACCTCATCACGCTGATGTCCGGGAGGGCCCTCGCCTGGGTGCCGGACATTTTGGAACAACAGTTGGCCCGTAAGCTTCAGTCTGGAGGGATTCGTGGCAGAAGTGAAAAAGGTTTTCGAGGCTACGTTGTCCAGGAGAGAGGCTGTCCGGAAGTTACTCTAGCTTCGGCAGGACACCCTCAGTGTGGCAGACTATGCGATGGACTTCCGCACGGTAGCAGCGGAGGGTGCCTGGAACCCAGAAGCGCTGTTCGACACATTTCTGCATGGATTATCGGAGGTAGCTTGCAGTCCAAAAACTACCGGCTGATCTCGACTCACTCATCGTTTTAACCATCCGGATCGATGGTCGGCTACGGGAACGTAGGAGGGAGAAGAGGTCTGATTGTGGTCCTAATCGCTCACTCAAGTATCCCACCTTGCATCTGATGAAATCGGGAAGTCCCCGGCGTCTACGTCCCCGATTACCCTAGTTCCTCCAAGAGCCTCCGAAGACTGACAATTCACCTCTTCTCGAGCCGATGCAGCTCGGCATGGCTGAGCCGTCTCCAGTCGAACACGTACGCAGACTTGACACCCAGAGTTGTCTGTATTGGAGGTACTGCCGGTCATTATGTGTCTACCTGTCCCTTCAAGAGACCTAGCTCATTCGTTGGAGTGAGTACTCTGGTGGGTCAAAAAATAAAAATAAATCTTGTCCCCTTACTCGCCCCCCTCTCCATGCCATCCTGCTGTGGGGCGACCAGTCCAAGTCTCTCCAGAGGTACTCATCGACTCGGGGGCCGATGTGAGTCTTATAGACATTACCCTGGCGTCCGAGCTGGGCATCCCCACTCAACCCCTCTCCATTCCCATGGATGTTAGAGCGCTGGACGGGTGCTCTATAGGCCGGGTCACCCACCATACCACCCCCATCAACCTACGAGTGTCAGGGAACCACAGCAAGACAATCCAATTCCTGCTAGTGTAGTCTCCGCAGGTTACCGTGGTATTGGGATTCTCTTCGCTCCAGCGACACAATCTCTCTATTGACTGGGCTACTGGTGCCATCGTGGGCTGGAGCCTGTCCTGCCACACTCATGGCCTGAAGTCAGCTCTGCCTGCCCTGGGACATCTTCCTGGGGACTTGGAAATTGCCCCGGACCTCTCCACCAGCCCCGCGGAGTACCAGGACCTCCAGGAGGGGTTCAGCAAGGCCCGGGCCACTTCACTTCCGCAGCACCGACCGGTATCCAAGAAGGTCAAGGCAGATGCGCTGGCACGCCGCTATAGCCCCGCGGCTACACCCCCAGAATCCGAGACCTTTCTCCCCGACTCCAAGATCATTAGTGCCTTTGCTGTTTGTCCTCTGTTGCCCCGTACCCTTCGTATACATCCTACCTTTCATGTGTCCAGAGTTAAACCCATGTCTCACAGCCCTTTGTCTCCTGTTTCCTGGCCCACCCCTCTCCCCCGGATCACCAAACTATGCCTGACCTGACCCTGAGCCTGCCTGCTGTCCTGTACCTTTACCCTCTCTGGATTGCTGACCCCTGCCTGCCTTGACCTGTCGTTTGCCTGCCCCTGTTGTAATAAACTTTGTTACTTCGACACAGTCTGCATCTGGGTCTTACCTTAAAATGTAATACCAGTAATACCTCTTGGCTAGACATACAAAGGCACGGATCATAAACCACATACTGTAGTTTGCTTTTCTTTGATATCAGACCGTGTGTGAAAGAAAGGAGTGGCTCCACCTAAAAGGTCAGCTTTGAATCTCTGTTGGCGTGGCTATAATAATGGGGAAGTACAGTATACACACACACCAAAGATGGTAGAGAACCTCCACTCCCAATTTCCTGATGGGCTTAAGAGGCTAGAATGCAGTCCTGCACACACACAAACACAAACATAAAAATATAAAATATAGTACTTCAGGCGCCGACAGAGATGGCCGCCTCGCTTCGCGTTCCTAGGAAACTATGCAGTATTTTGTTTTTTTATGTGTTATTTCTTACATTGGTACCCAAGGTAATCTTAGGTTTCATTACATACAGTCGGGAGGAACTACTGAATATAAGAGCAACGTCAACTCACCATCATTACAACCAGGAATATGACTCTCCCGAAGCGGATCCTGTGTTTTGCCTTCCACCCAGTACAATGGATCTGATCCCAGCCGGCAACCCTAAACAACGACGCCGTAAAAGGGGCAAACGAAGCGGTCTTCTGGTCAGGCTTCGGAGACGGGCACATCGCGCTCCACTCCCTAGCATACTACTCGCCAATGTCCAGTCTCTTGACAACAAGGTTGATGAAATCCGAGCAAGGGTAACATTCCAGAGAGACATCAGAGACTGTAACGTTCTTTGCTTCACGGAAACATGGCTCACTCGAGAGACGCTAACGGAGTCGGTGCAGCCAGCTGGTTTCTTCACGCATCGCGCCGACAGAAACAAACATCTTTCTGGTAAGAAGAGGGGCGGGGGTGTATGCCTTATGATTAACGAGACGTGGTGTGATACTAACAACATACAGGAACTCAAGTCATTCTGTTCACCTGATTTAGAATTCCTCACAATCAAATGTCGACCGCATTATCTACCGAGGGAATTCTCTTCGATTATAATCACAGCCGTATATATTCCCCCCCAAGCAGACACATCGATGGCCCTGAACGAACTTTATCTGACTCTTTGTAAACTGGAAACCACACACCCTGAGGCTGCATTCATCGTAGCTGGGGATTTTAACAAGGCTAATCTGAAAACAAAACTCCCTAAATTCTATCAGCATATCGATTGTGCTAACAGGGCTGGTAAAACCTTGGATCATTGTTATACTAACTTCCGCGACGCATATAAGGCCCTCCCCCGCCCTCCTTTCGGAAAAGCTGACCACGACTCCATTTTGTTGCTTCCAGCCTACAAACAGAACACAAAACAGCAAGCTCCCGCGCTCAGGTCTGTTCAACGCTGGTCCGAAAAATCTGACTCCACGCTTCAAGACTGCTTCGATCATGTGGATTGGGATATGTTCCGCATTGCGCCCAACAACAACATTGACGAATACGCTGATTCGGTGAGCGAGTTCATTAGAAAGTGCATTGACGATGCTCGTAACCCACAGCAACGATTAAAACATTCCCAAACCAGAAACCGTGGATTGATGGCAGCATCGCGTGAAACTGAAAGCGCGAACCACTGCTTTTAACCAGGGCAAGGTGACCGGAAACATGACCGAATAAAAAACAAGTGTAGCTATTCCCTCCGCAAGGCAATCAAACAAGCTAAGTGCCAATATAGAGACAAAGTAGAGTCGCAATTCAACACGCAGACACAAGAGGTATGTGGCAGGGTCTACAGTCAATCACGGATTACAAAAAGAAAACCAGCCCCGTCGCGGACAGGATGTCTTTGCTCCCAGAAAGGCTAAATAACTTTTTTGTCCGCTTTGAGGACAATACAGTGCCACTGACACGGCCCGCTACCAAAACCTGCGGGCTCTCCTTCACTGCAGCCGAGGTGAGTAAAACATTTAAACGTGTTAACCCTCGCAAAGCTGCAGGCCCAAACGGCATTCCCAGCCGCGTCCTCAGAGCATGCGCAGACCAGCTGGCTGGTGTGTTTAAGGACATATTCAATCAATCCTTATTCCAGTCTGCTGTTCCCACATGCTTCAAGAGGGCCACCATTGTTCCTGTTCCCAAGAAAGCTAAGGTAACTGAGCTAAACGACTACCGCCCCGTAGCATCACTTCCGTCATCATGAAGTGCTTTGAGAGACTAGTCAAGGACCATATCACCTCTACCCTACATGACACCCTAGACCCACTCCAATATGCTTACCGACCCAATAGGTCCACAGACGATGCAATCGCAACCACACTGCACACTGCCCTAACCCATCTGGACAAGAGGAATACCTATGTGAGAATGCTGTTCATCAACTACAGCTCAGCATTTAACACCTAGTACCCTCCAAACTCATCATCAAGCTCGAGACCCTGGGTCTCGACCCCGCCCTGTGCAACTGGGTCCTGGACTTCCTGACGGGCCGCCCCCAGGTGGTGAGGGTAGGTAACAACATCTCCACCCCGCTGATCCTCAACACTGGGGCCCCACAAGGGTGCGTTCTGAGCCCTCTCCTGTACTCCCTGTTCACCCACGACTGCGTGGCCATGCACGCCTCCAACTCAATCATCAAGTTTACGGACGACACTACAGTGGTGGCTTGATTACCAACAACGACGAGACGGCCTACAGGGAGGAGGTGAGGCCCTCGGAGTGTGGTGTCAGGAAAATAACCTCACACTCAACGTCAACAAAACAAAGGAGATGATTGGACTTCAGGAAACAGCAGAGGGAGCACCCCCCTATCCACCTCGACGGGACAGTAGTGGAGAAGATGGAAAGTTTTATGTTCCTGGTGTACACATCACGGACAAACTGAATTGGTCCACCCACACAGACAGCGTTTGTCAAGAAGAGCAGCAGCGCCTCTTCAACCTCAGGAGGCTGAAGAATTCCGTTGTCACCAAAAGCACTCACAAACTTCTACAGATGCACAATCGAGAGCATCCTGTCGGCTGTATCACCGCCTGGTACGGCAACTGCTCCGCCCACAACCGTAAGGCTCTCCAGAGGGTAGTGAGGTCTGCACAACGCATCACCGGGGGCAAACTACCTGCCCTCCAGGACACCTACACCACCCGATGTCACAGGAAGGCCATAAAGATCATCAAGGACAACAACCACCCGAGCCACTGCCTGTTCACCCCGCTATCATCCAGAAGGTGAGGTCAGTACAGGTGCATCAAAGCAGGGACCGAGAGACTGAAAAACAGCTTCTATCTCAAGGCCATCAGACTGTTAAACAGCCACCACTAACATTTAGTGGCCGCTGCCAACATACTGACTCAACTCCAGCCACTTTAATAATGGGAATTGATGGAAATTATGTAAAAATGTATCACTCAGCCCACTTTAAACAATGCCACTTAATATAATGTTTACATACCCTACATTACTCATCTCATATGTATATGTATATACTGTACTCTATATCATCTACTGCATCTTGCCATCTTTATGTAATACATGTATCACTAGCCACTTTAAACTATGCCACTTTATGTTTATAAAGCATTTCGCTACACTCGCATTAACATCTGCTAACCATGTGTATGTGACAAATAAAATTTGATTTGATTTGAAACACTGACACTGTGTTGTTGGCAGACAATGGTGATGCATGGGTTGACTCCACAATGAAAGCCTTCCACAGGGATGCTGGCCCATGTTGACTCCAATGCTTCACACAGTTGTGTCAAGTTGGCTGGATGTCCTTTGGGTTGTGGACCATTCTTGACACACATGGGAAACTGTTGAGTGTGAAAAGCCCAGCAGTGTTGCAGTTCTTGACACAAACCAGTGCGCCTGGCACCTACTACCATACCCCATTTAAAGGCACCGAAATATTCTGTCTTGCCCATTCACCCTCTGAATGGAACACATACACAATCCATGTCTCAAGGCTTAGAAATCTGTCTTTAACCTGTCTCCTCTCCTTCATCTACACTGATTTGAAGTGGATTTAACAAGTGACATCAATAAGGTATCATAGCTCTCACCTGGTCAGTCTATGTCATGGAAAGAGCAGGTGTTCTTAATGTTTTTTATCCTCAACGTATGTAACAAGCAAATCCAATTAATATGCCTCCAAGGTCAGAAATCCAATAGTGCAATTAAAGGACTATTGGAGGAGGTTGTGTTGGTTGAACAGAATTCCTATTGACCTTATACACACCTTATAAGCATTCTATGTGGGTGCTTGTGCCACTGCCTTTACACTTGGATTTAACTCTTTATGAAAAGAAAGGCTCTTACTAAGGCTCTTAAGGCTCTTACTCTCACTAAGAATGGATCAGTAAGAATGGAGTGACAGCGGTGAACTCTTACAACAGGGCTTTATGAGGTCACTTGTAATGTTTTCCCAAACATTCAATTTATATTAGTTACAGTATATTAGGAGAGCAGCAATGATCGTCTCCTCAGTCCTCTCTCAGTGAGAAGGGAAATTACACAAGCCTGTGAGGGCATAGGTTTTTGCTCTGACATGCACTGTCAACTGTGGGACCTTATATAGAGATTTTTGCCTTTCCAAATCATGTCCAATCAATTGAATTTAGCACAGGTGGACTCCAATCAAGTACTAGAAACATCTCAAGTATGATCAACGAAAACCGGATGCACCTGAGCACAATTTCGAATCTGAATACTTATGTGAATAAGGTATTTCTGCAAATATGTTTTTGCTTTGTCATTATGGGTTATTGTGTGTAGATTGATGAGAAAAAAAACGAAAAAAACCCATACATTTTAGAATAAGGCTGTAATGTAACAAAGTGAAAAAAGTCAAGGGGTCTGAATACTTTCCGAAGGCAGGAGAGACGATGCCAAAGCAAAGTGACTAAAAGCTCAGGAAATATGCAGGGCATACCAGCTAAAGCACAATTTGGTCATGGCACAACTTTGAGAGCGATAGAGAGAGAGAATCAAGGTTATATGTCACTTGAAGATAATGATTAGGGGGAATTCTGGATCAGACACAAAGAAGTACATGAGGGGATAGGTACTGACGTCCTTAGACAAACAATTTTTTACAGGTAAACTGACGCTCTGACGACATGTGTTAAATTTAGGCACAGCAGAAAGAACTCTACGGTTAAGTTTAGGCATAATTGCGACTGGGTTAGGTTAAGGTACGGGATTGGGGGGGGGTTTGCCCCTATTAGCCCGGTTGTGACAGCGTCTCCCAACGTCCCGGGGACCTGCACAAACGTCACATTTCACCTTGGGTTTGCGGTGATCCCTCTGTGCGTGTAATATGTGTGCGTGCATGCATGCATGGTGTGTGTAGGTATAAATGTGCATATGTGTGTGGAATCAATGATCATGTGTGAGATAAGCTAGCAGAGTTTTTTAGTTCTGAAGTACAGAGTGATCTGAAGTCAGGCACAGTTCTCCTGGAACTGATGATGATCAATGTTGAGGCAAAGAGCAGACAGGGATTTCCTTGTGCAGCAGCAGGGAGCAGTGTCTAGACTAGACAATGAACTGGAATAACTTCATTCTGGCAGAGGAACTGTCTGAAGATTGGGTTGCGAAATCTTAATGTCATAAAGGGTCTAAATTGTGTTGGTGGCATCAATAAATACAATTGTAGATTTTCTTTTGACTAGTGCTTTAAATATAGTAAAAGTACTTTCAAACCAACAATTTCAGCAAGAGTAAGACATTGATATTATACTTTAAGAATGCTGTGATATGGGTATTAAGAAGAAACTCGTATATGAAATGACAGTATAACAAATGTGAATACATATTCAGGATGCAGTAGGTGGCCTATGTCGGAATCAAACACACAACTCTTCTCCAACCACCTGATCCATAAGATTAAGAATACACTCAAATGTATGAATCAAATCAGAATATATTGGTTACAGAATCTGTCATATCCATGGAGGACCAGTCTGCTGACAGAAACATACATTTTCTACAGGAAAGGGATTTAAACCAGAGCATGCAAATATGTGCCTACTGTGATTGCAATGGGTTAGGAGAATGGCCTTTCGTCTTATATAACTAACCAATGTGGTAGCCTTGCTCCATATGCGCGAATCATCTTCAAGGTTCATTGGATGGGGAAAAGAGAACATTTGGAGAGAGAGATCACGGATGTCAATGCGTTAAGCATGAGTCAGTTGAAGAGATGTAATTTTCCTTTTCTCTCGACTCTTTTCAGGCTCAGGGGTTGACCAAGATGCGTGTCAAGAAGCTGGCCATCTTTCTCCTTGTCCTCTTTGTTTGGATAGATGGAGGATCCACCAAAGAAAAAGGGACAAAAAAGGGGAAGCAAGTCTACTGTCCTTCGTAAGTGCAGAATTTCACCCCACCTCATGAGATTCCCGGCAGCATTGCCTATATTGCCCAAACTCAAATATACGAGTTACTCAGATCATTTGCAAATGCTTAGTCTTTGAGAATGTAGTCCAAGTAGAGACATGTTTGGTGCATTAGAAATCAGGGGGTGGACAGCTGGCCTAAAAAAATTAAGAAAGTGAGATTTGTCATCCATACCCCTGCTTTAGCTTCAAAGCCTAATTTGTCATGCAATGTTTGATGTCTTACTCTATTAATTCCTAAAAGGGATCAAACATACAAAGATGATTGAATTTGAAGGGAAACGTTTAATTTCATTACAATATTCACTACATTCTGTACATTATATATGATGTCCTTAGAATAGGCCCCAGTGTGCTTTTGTGGACCCAGAGATCCAGTTGGTTCCAGTTTAGCTTTGGCCCTCTAGGTTGTCAGTGTACTTCAACACAATGGTGGAGCAGAGAGGATACATTTTGATCAAGGGAACTGCAAACACACGCACGCAAATTCCTGCTGAGCACTTTTACTCATCCTTAGTGCCTGATAAGGTTTACAGAATTGTATGTAAAGTGCTTTTCGAGTCGAATTCCTTGGCAGAGTTCAGTTGCCACCCACGTGGAGTAGATTATCCCTCTCTTCTGCCAAGTTCTGCTCGCTCCATCCATCTCTCCTCGGGTCATTGTTCTTTCAGCAAAGCAGTCTCAGAAAGCAGAAGACATTCCTTGAACATTGTAGGTGTTCCCTAGAAAATGCTTGAAAGGTCACAACTGATGTGGATCTTCCACAAATACACTAAGAACCTTTGCGATTTGACAGAAATGCAAATGCTTCTCACACTGTTGCAATAATGTCATGCAATGGTTGCAAGTAATGTTATGCAAATGTAATATTCAGCAACATTGGGGATGTTGCCATTTAGTTGCTGACATTAGAGCACCCAAGCATTGTCTGCTGGAGAGGTCCTATTACCAAAGCTAATTAAATCGACAATAGGTAGTTCTCAGGTTATGGTTCAATCAAAAGGTACTGTTTAATGGGAACACGTACTTCCATCTGCAGTTTATCCAGGGGAATCTGATGTTCTACGTAATGCGGTTTAGAGTTTCCTTTTTTCTTCTTTGCAGACAGCTGACACCTGAGGATCTTGCACGAGTCCCTGAGAATTCAACCAGTAACATCTTGAACAGATTACAGATCCCCTATGATCCTGGAATCAGGCCCAACTTCAAAGGTTAGCCCTCTTGGTCTCCACTCCATGTTGAGGAAGCTACTTTAAAGGCAGTTATTGGATTAGACCTTTACAGTAATTCACATCACCCCCAGGCTTTTAAGATGTTTTGTGCCCCAATAGAAAACCCACCTTATGATGTTATGGGTCCAGGCTGATACAGATTTTTGCGGGTCAAGAAGGCCGATGGACGATATTTTATCATTACATTTGTTACTGACAACAGCCAAATAATGAATTTGACTTTGTTTTGACCAATCTAACTACATTACATAATGGTAATACTTTTATATGAATGGTAAATCTCTTGATAAACCGGGTAAATTAAGATGGCATAGGCCTTCTCACATTATAGGTGAATGCATATTCAATAGGGGTGTGTGCATGCATTGAGTTATTGAGCTTGTTTTGGCTGATCAGTGGAGTCTATGGTGCTACAGATGGCAAACAGTCTGTTTGCCTTCCATTTGGGAATTATATTATCCTACTGATCAACAACCTTTGCATAGAAGAATCACTCCAGCATGTCACGCCTGTATGGATCGGACATCATATCAGAACTGTTGTTTGTTTGAGAATATAAAATAACATTATTTAATGCAAATGGACCCAAAGTAATGTCATGATTTTTGATCACTGGTCACGGATGTTTATGAAACGAGTTATTTTAGCAATTTATCCTGATGGGGATTTATTTATTCAATTTTTTTTGTACCCCCTTTTTCTCCCCAATTTCGACCTTGTCTTATCGCTGCAACTCCCCAACGGGCTCGGGAGGCAAAGGTCAAGTCATGCGTCCTCCGAAACATGACCCGCCAAACCGCGCTTCTTAACACCCGCCCGCTTAAACCGGAAGCCAGCCGCACCAATATGTCGGAGGAAAAACCGTTCAACTGACGACAAGGTCCACCTGCAGGCACCCAGCCCGGCACAGGGAGTGGCTAGAGCGCGATGAGCCACTTAAATACCCCCCCATCCAAACCCTGCCCTAACCCTTGACGACACTGGGCCAATTGTGCGCCGCCCTATGGGACTCCCGTTCACGGCCAGTTATGACACAGCCTGGGATCGAACCTGGGTCTGTAGTAACACCTCTAGCTGCGATGCAGTGCCTTAGATTGCTGTGCCACTCGGGAGGGCCCCGGGAAACTTTTTCATTTTCAGTCAGGATGCATCTCTACACAACTCAGCTGCCAGGACGAAATTCTAAACATCTAATTTGGCTAGTTCAACAATCTGTCACAAAATGGGCAGATTGTAACTTGATCCTACTGCTACGATTGGATAGAGCAAAGCTTTAAATGAGCTCCCTTTCACATCTCCTCACATCTCTCTTCATTGTTCAAATCACTTGCTGCTGTTTACTGCTATTATGAGAACTAGCTCATTGGCGATGCTATTTGATGCCAAGTCATAAATGTGCATGATATCTAACAAGGAGAGTGAGTGTAGAACCTGCATTGTCGTTTCATATTTTTTTCTGTCTCAATATCTCAACAATGCCCATTGTTTGAGAAGTGAGGGTGCACACACATGCACGCTGATCTACAGCTTTCTTGGTCTGTAAACATGCAGGAAGATTCTTAAGTAGCTAAACCTATTGCCAACCTTTTATTTAGGAATTTTAAAACACTTCCTCCTTTCCCTATTATGACAATCATCTAATCCGACAATTTACTGATACGATTGCGGCTGGTCAGGTCAGCACACCAGTAAATTGATAACGTTACAAAACAAGTTGGTGCATGTTCAAGATGATAAACAGCAAACGTTAGCTAGCTACATTGGCTATTCGCCTCTATCTGATATCTTAGCACGTTTATCTAGCCAGCTAGCTAGCATAGTAACTAATATAGCTAGCCAGCTAACACCACAGAGTTTCTTAATACTGCACCTTTCTGTTGCAGAATGAGCTAGCTTGCTGCTGCTGATGATTTTGCCAGCTAGACATTCATCGGCATTGTACGATGCTCGTGGCTCAGGTGGTGACTAGCGGCTGGCTTAGCAGCAGTTTGGCTATGTAGAGGGACTATTGGCAAAGCCAATAGACTCAAAGGCCAATATCGTTCTCTAGTTTGATGTGGTTCGTGCCATGTGAACGCTCTCTATGACTGCTTGCTTATTCCTCCCACTTATCCTATATCTGGATTTCATATCAAGGTGAGATGAAAGCTAGATCTTACATTAAAGTCAGCGTTTTAATCTCAGAAATTTGTTTTGAAGCTGTTTCTTTGGCACCCTTCGCCCAGGTCCATGAAATCTCGACCAGTTTTATATTATATATATTTTATCTTGACACGTTAGGGTTTTCTGAATATCAACTTAGTTGGCTACAGTCACAGCTCTAGGCTGAAATTCTGAAAGCTCTGTATATGTCACGGATGACTAGGAGTGGAAGGTAGGAATCAGACGCAGAGAGCAGAGGGTTCAAGGAAACATGGCAATTTAATCTGGCACAAAATGGTCCTGCCCAAACACAGGGCGGAAAACACTGACCAACCCAAAACACAGAGTTACACGGTCTGGAGCACAACAACACCTCCAACTCAAAACGTGAACACAAAATAATCCCGCACAAACAAGAGCGGGCTTCACAAGCTTAAATAGGCGAGCAAATCAATAAAACACAAATACAAACAGGTGCAACTAATAAGACTAAACTAACAGAAAAGGAAAAAGGGATCGGTGGCGGCTAGTAGGCCGGGCACCGCCCGAACAGGCAGGGGTGCCAACTTCGGCGGGAGTCGTGACAGTATACATAATTCATGGATGGATACGTCTCCTGTCGAATGCCATGGTTGCCCTTAGTTGGAATGCCATGGTTGCCCATCTCCTTAGCTATTATACTCAAATTCCACTGATTTCAAAACTTGGCCCTCCAGAAAGTGGAGAGCAACACTTATGCAGTTTTACTTACACGGTACAAAAAAAGCAGCATTAGACAGGATTACCTAGACATACTGACCAGCTCAAATATGGCAGACCAATCCAAACTCATCTCTTGGCATGTCTAGCCCACTCATTATCTCAGCCAATCATAGCTAGCAGGAAGGCTGCTGACTTTTTCTGTGTCTTAACCAACTGGGTTCATAATTTAACAATTTTATTCATATTTACAGATGGCATACAAGTTTGTTATGAAGGCACATGAAAGTTCACATGTTCGAGAAGGCATTTCTGCCAAAAATGCATTTAGCAAAAACTTTGTTTACTTTCAAACGGCTCTCCTGTGAAGCAGTGAACTGCGACATATGCCTAGTTTCCTGAAATGGGTAACAATTGGAGCGAAAGAAATATAGTGAACCGGCGATACTTAATGTTTGAATTGATTATTTTGTGATGGCGCCGGAGAGGATGGCTGCCGTTTTATTGGCTCTTAACCAACCGTGCTATTTTTTTGTTTGTTTTTTCGCATTGTTTGTAACGTATGTTGTACATAATGTTGGTGCTAACATCTCTTATGACCTGAAAGAGCTTCTGGACATCAGAACAGCGATTAATCATCTCGAATTGGACAAATAATTGTTCTTTAACCTCTCTTGGGTAGGGGGCAGTATTTCCACGTCCGGATGAAAAGCGTGCCCAGAGTAAACTGCCTGCTACTCAGGCCCAGATCCTAGGATATGCATATTATTAGTAGATTTGGATAGAAAACACTCGGAAGTTTCTAAAACCTTTTGAATGATGTCTGTGAGTATAACAGAACTCATATGGCAGGAAATGGTGGGAAATCTGAGGTTTGTAGGTTTTCAACTCTTTGCTTATCCAAGATACAGTGGAAATGGGGTCATGTTGCACTTCCTAAGGCTTCCACTAGATGTCAACAGTCTTTAGAACCTTGTTTGATGCTTCTACTGTGAAGTGGGGGCGAATGAGAGGGGATTGAGTAAGGTCTCTCCCAGAGTGCCACGAGCTGACCATGCACGTTCATGTGAGAGTTAGCTTGAGTTCCATTGCATTCCTGAAGACAAAGGAATTCTCCGGTTGGAACATTATTGAAGATTTATGTTAGAAACATCCTAAAGATTGATTCTATACTTCGTTTGACATGTTTCTACGGACTGTAATATAACTTTTTGGACTTTTCGGCCGTACTTTCCTCTGGACTTGCACGGTCGTCGTGAGTTTAGATTGTGTACTGAACGCGCGAACAACAAGGAGGAATTTGGACATAAATGATGGACATTATCGAACAAAACAATCATTTATTGTGGAACTGGGATTCCTGGGAGTGCATTCTGATGAAGATCATCAAAGGTAAGTGAATATTTATAATGCTATTTCTGACTTCTGTTGACTCCAACATGGCGGATATCTCTTTGGGTTGATTTGTCGTCTGAGCGCCGTACTCAGATTATTGCATGGTTTGCTTTTTCCGTAAAGTTTTTTTAAAATCTGACACAGCGGTTGCATAAAGGAGAAGTGTATCTAAAATTCCATGTATAACACTTGTATTTTCATCAACATTTATGATGACTATTTATGTAAATTGATGTGGCTCTCTGCAAAATCATCGGATGTTTTGAAACTACTGAACATAACGCGCCAATGTAAACTCAGATTTTTGCATATAAATATGAACTTTACCGAACAAGAGTTAGCGGATGGCTTTTTGAGAGGGAAAAGAGCGAGAAAGACAGACAGAGACAAAGTCGTAAAGAAAGATGACACAGACAGGTGCTCATCTTTTTATTTTCTTTCATATTTCCACTTAGCTATATCCTAGCATGGAAAAAGAGAGGACAGAAAGAGAGCGGGGTGAAGAGAGACTGCTGGTTCTCCATTTATCACTCAACGGTGCCTCTGATCTTTTGAAATACTCGTCGGTCATTTACACCTCGGCTGAATGCTCCTCTCTGCTGCACGCCCACCATAGTTAATAAATCCATTTTCCCTTTGAGGCACAGTTGCCTGGAGAGGATGACTAATTTGATGTTGCAGTGGACACTAAATCCCCACAATGTTTTATAAGGCATCTCCGACTCTAGTTGTCCTCTTTGATTACACTTGGTGGATGTGTTAAATCTTTGCCAAATTCATAGCGGCAGACGCGTGGTTGATACCCAGCCGCGGAGAATACATTTCATCTTTAGAGATATACAAAAATCAGGTGTGAAATTTGGAATGCAACAGAGGTTGGTTGAGTTAATGTCAGGGTATAGTTAAAGATAGGCCTGTTAAACATACTATTATGGGAAGTTGTTAAAGGCCCAGTGCAGTCAAAATTTGTATTTTCCTTTATTTTATATATATTTCCACACTATCAGGTTGGAATAATACTGTTAAATGAGCATAATGCCCATTATTGTAAGAGCCTTTTGAAAAAAACACCTGAAAGTTCAGCCTGTTTCGGTGGGATGGAGTTTTAGCCTGCCTTGACTTCACCAGGCAGGGTCTGCCAATGACAGCTAGTTTTCAGTTTTCCCCTCACCATTCAGACCACTCCCAGACAGGCCTAGCCAAATTCTTGCTTTAGAAAATTGCATTGAAGTTACAGTATTTTTTGTTTCTTTTTGAACATTTTAATTGAAAACAATCACAGTAAGGTACTTAATTGTTACCCGGAAATTATATGTGACTGAACGGCTCAATTCACCATTTTGAAATTGTGTTTTTTACATTGGATAAAAGTAGAGACTCAGAGCTAGAAAATGGTATATCATACACTAAAGTTGAGGAACAATGGGAAAGTAATTCCGCTTTGAAAGTTGATAACACTTTTGCAGTTCTACTATGTGATATCTTTCTAAAAAGCCTCGTTCGAAAGGATTACCTACACATACTGACCAGCTCATGTTATAGATGACAGCATGCTACATGGCAGACCAATCTGAACTCATCTCTGGGCATGTCCAGCCCATCCATTATCTCAGCCAATCATGGCTAGCGGGAAGGTTCTTGACTTTTTCCGTGTCTAAACTTACTAGGCTCGTGATTTAACAATTTTATTAGTATTTACAGATGGCATACAAGTTTGTTATTAAGGCACTTGAAAGTTCACATGTTCAAGGAGGCATTTCTGCCCAAATGTGTTTATTTTTTAATTAAAATATGCTTTATGTTCGAATGGCTCACATATGATATTGAGATAAAAACGGCTGCATTGGACCTTTAAGGCCATAATGTATTGCAGGGGTGTCAAACAAACTTTGCCCCAGTGGCCGCATTCGGCCTTCAACGAGGGCCACACTGAAAATTGGTTCTACTTTTGTATATACTGTATAGTGTATGTGGACACCCCTTCAAATGATTGGATTCGCAATTTCAGCCACACCTGTTGCTGACAGGTTTATAAAACTGTGCACACAGCCATAAAATCTCCATAGACAAACATAGGCAGTAGATTGGCTTTACTGAAGAGCTCTGTGACTTTCAATGTGCCACCGTCATTGAATGCCACATTTCCAGCAGTTTGTCAAATTTCTGCCCTGCTAGAGCTGCCCCGGTCAACTGTAAGTACTGTTATTGTGTAGTGGAAATGTCTAGGAGCAACAATGGCTCAGGCATGAAGTGGTAGGCCACACCAGCTCACAGAACGGGACCGACGAGTGCTGAAACGAGTAGCGTGTAAAAATCGGTTGTCCTAGATTGCAACACACACTACCGAGTTCCAAACTGTCTCTGGAAGCAACGTCAGCATATTGAGATAAAAACGGCTGCATTGGACCTTTAAGGCCATAATGTATTGCAGGGGTGTCAAACAAACTTTGCCCTAGGGGCCGCATTCGGCCTTCAACGAGGGCCACACTGAAAATTGGTTCTACTTTTGTATATATAGTGTATGTGGACACCCGGTAGTGTAGTGTGTTTGTCGGGAGCTTCAGGAAATTTGTTTCCATGGCCGAGCAGCCGCACACAAGCCTAAGATCACAAATATGCTTTGCCAAGCGTCGGCCGGAGGGGTGTAAAGCTCACTGCCATCGGACTTTGGAGCAGTGGAAACGCCTTATCTAGAGTGATAAATCACGCTTCACCATCTGGCAGTCCGACAGACTAATCTGGGTTTGGTGGATTCCAGGAGAACGCTACCTGCCCCCAATGCATAGTGCCAACTCTAAAGTTTGGAGGAGTTTTCATGGTTTGGGCTAGGCCCCTTAGTTCCAGTGAAGGGAAATCTTAACGCTACATCATACAATGACATTCTAGATGATTCTGTGCTTCCAACTTTGTGGCAACAGTTTGGGGAAGGTCCTTTCCTGTTTCAGCATGACAATGCTTCCATTCACAAAGCGAGGTCCATACGGTGTGGAAGAACTTGACTGGCCTGCACAGAGCCCTGACCTCAACCCCATCAAACACTTTTGGGATGAATTGGAACGCTGATTGCGATCTAGGCCTAATCGCCCAACATCAGTGCCCGACCTCACTAATGCTCTTGTGTCTGAATGGAAGTCAGTCCCCACAGCAATGTTCCAACATCTAGTGTAAAAGCCATCCCAGATGAGTGGAGTCTGTTATAGCAGCAAAGGAGGGACCAACTCCATATTAATGCCCATGATTTTGGAATGTGACGTTCGACGAGCAGGTGTTCACATACTTTTGGTCATGTGTATTTCCTCTCTGTCAGTTTTCGATACTCCCTGACTGTCTAGCTCTAATTTAGGTGATTATTAGTGAGCTGGACACAGTCAAACAGTATAAATGTAGGTTCATTCCATTTCTACACAGTTTCAAATTGGTTTTAGTCATTTTAAAGTATATTGAGTTGGTTCCCCCTCAAAATAAAAAATCATAATAAATCAAACCACCCGCTTGCCACATTGAATACTGTACAGCTGAAGAACTATTGGACATTTTGTTTCTGAATTTATAATGTTAATTAAGATGGTTAAAAAAACTGATAGAGTGTCTGTTAATTAAACTGATAAAAAAATTAACAAGGAACACACACATAGACACAGCTGGTGTGTTTGAGGATTATGTGACTGGTCATCCGTCTCCACGTATTGCACTAATAGCCCCTCCCTACACCTGCTCTTCAACAGAATTTGGCATACACCACAACAGAATGTTACATAAAACGTCACTGAGTGAAATGTTCTCGTAAATAATTATGGTCTGAGCCCATTATTTCTATTTCTACTTTGCACATTTTTCCACTACAAATCTACCATTCCAGTGTTTTACTTGCTATATTGTATTACCTTCGCCACCATGGCCTTTTTTTGCCTTTACCTCCCTTATCTCACCTCATTTGCTCACATTGTATATAGACTTATTTTTCTACTGTATTATTGACTGTATGTTTGTTTTACTCCATGTGTAACTCTGTGTTGTTGTATGTGTCGAACTGCTTTGCTTTATCTTGGCCAGGTCGCAATTGTAAATGAGAACTTGTTCTCAACTTGCCTACCTGGTTAAATAAAGGTGAAATAAAATAAATAAAAATAAATTCAGATTTTCTTTTCTCCCACTAATTGGTCTTTTGACCAATCACATCAGATATTTTTCAGAATACCAGTTAGTAAATAAAATATCAGAATTGGGCTGCCTGTGTAAAGGCAGACTTAGAAACTTTTGATCTAAATGGTTTGTTTGTAATCAGTTGGTAGAGTTCGTGGGAAGAAGTCAGCCATTTTGTTAGCAGTCTGAACTACCTGTGGACACTTCCAATTGACTGATGATGGATAGTAATGACACTTTTCTGACATGTAACTCCAGAAAGTCAGGTTTGCTTGTCAAATATTCATCAGAGCAAGTCTGACTACTTGTTGCTACAGATGCTGGTTCAACAATCCGTGCCGGCCTCGACTGGGAGATCCATGAGATGACTGTAGGTTTTTGGTTTCTCTCCCTCTAAAAACAGAAATAATTAAAAATAACAAACTGGCTTTATTTACAAATTGGTAACGTCTCACCCCATGTTCAAGAATGGCCTTTTTCCTCGCTCATTATACGTTATTTGAAAACGAAATCTCCAAAATATTGTTATTTTTTAACTAAGCGACTATTATTAATTTAGAATTATATAAAAGCCCATTGGATATTCTCACATATATATTATTAACTCTGCTATTAGCAGGACAATATAAACTCAGCAAAAAAAGAACCCTGTCTTTCAAAGATAATTAGTAAAAATCCAAATAACTTCACAGATCTTCATTGTAAAGGGTTTAAACACTGTTTCCCATGCTTGTTCAATGAACCATAAACAGTTAATGAACACGCACCTGTGGAACGGTCGATAAGACACTAACAGCTTACAGACGGTAGGCAATTAAGGTCACAGTTATGAAAACTTAGGACACTAAAGAGGCCTTGCTGCTGACTCTGAAAAACACCAAAAGACCAGGGTCCCTACTCATCTGCGTGAATGTGCCTTAGGCATGATTCAAGGAGGCATGAGGACTGCAGATGTGGCCAGGGCAATAAATTGCAATGTCCGTACTATGAGACGCCTAAGACAGCACTACAGGGAGACAGGATGGACAGCTGATCGTCCTCGCAGTGGCACATGTAACAACACCTGCACAGGATCGGTACATCCGAAAATCACATCTGCGGGACAAGTACAGGATGGCAACAACAACTGCCCGAGTTACACCAGGAACGCACAATCCCTCCATCAGTGCTCAAACTGTCCGCAATAGGCTGAGAGTGGCTGGACTGAGGGCTTGTAGGCCTGTTGTAAGGCAGGTCCTCACCAGACATCACCGGCAACAATGTCGCCTATGGGCACAAACCCACCGTTGCTGGACCAGACAAGACTGGCAAAAAGTGCTCTTCACTGACAAGTCGCGGTTTTGTCTCACCAGGGGTGATGGTCTTATTCTCGTTTATAGTCGAAGGAATGAGCATTATACCGAGGCCTGTACTCTGGAGCGGGATCGATTTGGAGGTGGAGGGTCCGTCATGGTCTGGGGCGGTGTGTCACAGCATCATCGGACTGAGCTTGTTGTCATTGCAGGCAATCTCAACGCTGTGTGTTACAGGGAAGACATCCTCCTCCCTCATGTGGTACCCTTCCTGCAGTCTCATCCTGACATGACAATGCCACCAGCCATACTGCTCGTTCTGTGTGTGTTTTCCTGCAAGACAGGAATGTCAGTGTTCTGACATGGCCATCGAAGAGCCCGGATCTCAATCCCATTGAGCACATCTGGGACCTGTTGGATCGGAGGGTGAGAGCTAGGGCCATTCCACCCAGAAATGTCGGGGAACTTGCAGGTGCCTTGGTGGAAGAGTGGGGTAACATCTCAGCAAGAACTGGCAAGTCTAGTGCAGTCCATGAGGAGGAAATGCACTGCAGTTCTTAATGCAGCTGGTGGCCACACCAAATACTGACTGTTACTTTTGATTTTGACCCCCTCTTTGTTCAGGGACACATTATTCCATTTCTGTTAGTCACATGTCAGTGGAATTTGTTCCGTTTATGTCTCAGTTGTTGAATCTCGTTATGTTCATACAAATATTTACACATGTTAAGTTTGCTGAAAATAAACACAGTTGACAGTGAGAGGACGTTTCTTTTTTTGCTGAGTTTATTTTGGGTTATATATGAACTTTACATTGAACCATAGCATTAGCTCAGCTATTGGTTAGCATAGCTGTGGGCCAGGTGTTTTGTGTCCTGGATTTCTCTGTTGTCTTTTTGCCTGGATTTAGCTTACATTTTGTGAAACTTGCCTACACACAAGGACAAATCTCTCCATTACTGACAATAACCGCAAGACTAAGGTTTTGTCATGTTTTTGTATTCCCAACTGTGAACATAACAGGATTACAGAGTGAACATCTTCCTGAGGCAGCGATGGAACGATCCCAGACTCAAGCTACCACGGGATTTTAAGTCCGACTCGCTCACCGTGGATACAAAGATGTTCAAATGCCTGTGGAAACCTGATCTGTTCTTCGCTAACGAGAAGAGTGCCAACTTCCACGACGTCACCCAGGAGAACATTCTCCTCTTCCGCAATGGTGACGTACTCATCAGTATGAGGTGAGTGTTACATTTATGTATTTTAGAAGAGAAACTTGTTCAGAAGCATACATGTGTATTGCTAATCATCCTATGGGGGAGAGGGGGATGAAACATTTAATTTGGCATTATTGCTATTAGTCAATAAACGCATTGAATAACAGATTCACTACATGGAACAACAGATAGTCAAAACAATCTGAAGGATGTGTGTTTCTGAAGTGTCTCTCCTATATCTGAGAGATATAAGAAAGATCAGGAAACATTTATTTATTTTATTTACATGTATTTATCCCCTTTATTTTAGGCACTAAACTTTCTCCATATATACTTCCATTCATTTTTTAAACTGGTACCGGGGACATTCAGACGAGTCTTGTGAGGCTTGCGTCTCTCATGAACACAACGGGAGGGTGCATTTCTGATTTTCCTTATACGAACTGTAACTCAGTAAAATCTTTGAAATTGTTGTGTTTATTTTTGTTCAGTATAAAAGCTGATAGTATTTCAACCACATAAATAGGCCTATGAATCAAAGCTGAATTGACAATCTTATCAGAAACATGTTGGGATGTTTTCACAGCTTTCTATTTTCCTTAAAACCAGTCAAACTGATGATATATAGACATTTTGACAATTCTTTTTTACAAATTAGAATTTTCAGTTTTTAATTATTTTTTTATGCAATTGCATTTTGACCCTGGTCCGTAAGTGTTTTTGCTCCGCGAAAGAAGCAGAGATGACAGAACCAACATCAACTAGATGGAAGCATTCATTCTATCATTTATTACATTATTCTGGTGAGCAAGGGTTTATTTCGTTTTCTACGGCAACATACTGTATATTGGCAGAAGAGAACCTGTATGTATCTAGTTATAGACGAGTTGACTAAACACAAAGCCGACCAAAATGTTGGAAATTACAATCAGAAACCTCTTTATCTGTCAAATCATTCTGCTGTCTCTGACTGTAACCTACAGCGCATTTTCTCTTTTCAGGGAAGGGAAAGGGGATATATCGTCAGTTGTATTAGCGGGATAAGGTTGGGTACGGGCCTCATTTTCACTTCATCACATAGTATATAGTCGGCTGGTTGTGGATGGGTTATTAGCAATTGCGGGCAGGTGTGGATGAGCAAACGGCTGACCCGCGCACCACTAACACACACACAGACACACATTATTGCAAGCATGCATGCCCCCCCTCACATCCCCACCATTTCCACTCTACCAGCTGGTTACATCTACTCTGCTAGCTGGGTGGTCTTCCCTCACCCACTCTCTTTTTCTTCTCTCACTGCTAGTTTGTATTTTCCCACAGTGCCCCACTCCACTCCGCTTCACCCAGCCCAAAAGATTAGCACATAAAAAATGCTTTCCCCCACTAATACAGTCCAATGTTCATCTCCCCAGTCAGTTCTCCCTCTACTTGCTCCCCATCTGTCAAGACTTAGCCTCTGCTGAGTCCCCCAACAACCGGATGTTCCGGTTTTTGGGGTGAAATGTAATGAGAGCCTGTGACACGACTTCCACTTTTGGACGTTAACAAGGCGACACTCCATCTTAACCACTCCTCCACATTTACTAGATTGGTTGAACCGTGCAGAAGAGAACATCCTCCAACATTTGTCTTCTTGTCAAGACCAGTATGTTGGGGATCTAGTTTCAGGCGCTTCTTTTACGCCTGCTATGTTCAGTTAGTCTAGACTTGACATTAGTATTTTCCTTATAAGTCACCTGACAAGGTGGCACTAGCTGTTGTAAGAACGACAGTGTCTGGATAGGATGATGTTTAGTTTTGAACCTGTCACACTCTCAAGTACTGAAGCTTGGCTGCTTGACTGCTTATTTCCGATCCCACATCGGATGCCCCACACATGTATTTTCATGTCACTCAGGGCTAAAAGCTCGGAGTCACTCCCTAAGCTTACTGTGTTTGTGATGATCTACTGTAATGTGTGTACTGTGTATACAAAGGATTGGATGGGGAAATCTGTAAAAAAAATACTAAAGTAGCACCACCCTTTTCAGTGATGTTGCACTCCTCTAGAGTCTGGAGCGCCCAAAAACAAAGCTTTCATGTGCAAATGGAAGGCTGGGAAATAAATATGCAACTCCGTCTCTGCTCATGCACAATAAAGGCGTCGCTTGCATTAAGAATTTATTTCCGGAGCCGACAAAAAAGCTTTTAAGAGCGGGAGGAACAGTCTTTTTCAATCATTCAGCACTCTCCATTGTCTCTGAAATGATGAAATAGAGGCCCTAATTCTGCTGAATAATGTAGCTTTGCGGTATTCATGAACAGATTTTGGGGGGAAAGAGTTTTAGAAGTCTGAATCCCCATCAGCTCTATCTCCATCTAGCTCATACTTAAATTCAAGGACACTGACATTTTAAAATACATTTTTCAAGTCAGTTTAACCAGTCAATACCATTTAAGAAACAATTGCAACTAACAGACAATAATTACATTTATTTGCATAATTGTGGTTCTGCATGTTCTGTTCCCAGGTTGTCTGTCACTCTATCCTGTCCCCTGGATCCAACCCTGTTTCCCATGGTTACGCAGCGCTGTAAGATGCAGCTGGAGAGCTGTGAGTAACTGATAATGACTCAGTTTTACATTACCATATATGGTATCCGTTAGAGAAGGAGCTAGAATTCATGTAAAAGGAATTTTTCAGTTAGAGACAAGGGTATTTTACAAATGTTCCATCCTGAGAATAAATCACTTTTCCCCCGGTTAACCCGGTACGTTCCGCCAAAACCGTAAGTGTCATTAAAAAGCATTATAAAGCATATAAATAAGCCTATGTCTGGATTTGATTAGAGCTGTGATCGAAAATTCAAGCCTGCTGCTACCGGAGTCTGATGAGCCATACAATAAATATATTTAATGAGCCCAAGCCCAAAAAAGCCCAAATGATTGTGCCGTTATCCATTAAATACCGTATATGTTGTAGGCTACTGCACATTACGCACAACAGAAAAACATAAAAGCCCATAGATGTAGCTGGCTATATGCTCTCTTGTGTAAATAAATGAAACTACTGTAGCTCCAGTAGGCTAATATTTTTCAGTGTGAACTGTATTACTGTACTATATTGTATTATATGGACTGGAATTATGCACATTGTTCAAACCATGACAAAGCATGGAGAGAAAGAACATGGGATTCTGGTGCAGCACATGCGGCCTACATAGTTACAAGTATAGGTTAGCAAATTTTATTTTAATTTTGAAATATAATAGGGCCTATTTGTATAATTAGTAGGCTGACATATATACCTTTCATAATATTTACCCTTAATGTTATTAGCCTAGTAGGCTCTTTTTTTTTATTATTGCTTCATTCCTTCCTTGCTTTCAACAGTTAAATTAAATAAGGTCCGTTGTTCTTATCTTCATCATTCCAACAACATCCATGAATATTATAGGACTAGAATTAGATGGAGCAGGCTTTAACTTCTCTTCACGAAGGTTCAATATTTATGGGTCTGAATAAAAAAAACGCTATAGCCTAAAGCCATCGCATGTTCGCTCTTCTTTCAAAGTACCTGTGATTTCTATTGGCTGCTGTTTTTAACATTCAGCAAACAAGAGCTTGCGCATCTCTTTGAATAGTCTTTTGGTATAAGAAATGCTAAAAATGTCCAGCACGCTACTCTAGTCTAGCTTTTCCTGCATGGGACTCCAAGAGCTAAGGAGTGTTTTTTTAAGGAGAGAGGCCAGCGGAGCACAGGTGCATGCATATTGCTCAAGAGACAGAGGCTATCAGTTAGAAGCTTATTATGCATAACCCATCATTAATTAGATAAATATAAGGCTAATACTGAATTGAATGTATTACCTGAAAGAGGTAGGCTAGGACATCGATACATAGGGCTATACAGTGGGGCAAAAAAGTATTTAGTCAGCCACCAATTGTGCAAGTTCTCCCACTTAAAAAGATGAGAGATGCCTGTAATTTTCATCATAGGTACACTTCAACTATGACAGACAAAATGAGAAGAAAAAAATCCAGAAAATCACATTGTAGGATTTTTTATGAATTTATTTGCAAATTATGGTGGRAAATAAGTATTTGGTCACCTACAAACAAGCAAAATGTCTGGCTCTCACAGACCTGTAACTTCTTCTTTAAGAGGCTCCTCTGTCCTCCACTCGTTACCTGTATTAATGGCACCTGTTTGAACTTGTTATCAGTATAAAAGACACCTGTCCACAACCTCAAACAGTCACACTCCATACTCCACTATGGCCAAGACCAAAGAGCTGTCAAAGGACACCAGAAACAAAATTGTAGACCTGCACCAGGCTGGGAAGACTGAATCTGCAATAGGTAAGCAGCTTGGTTTGAAGAAATCAACTGTGGGAGCAATTATTAGGAAATGGAAGACATACAAGACCACTGATAATCTCCCTCGATCTGGGGATCACAAGAACGGTGAGCAAAAATCCCAGAACCACACGGGGGGACCTAGTGAATGACCTGCAGAGAGCTGGGACCAAAGTAACAAAGCCTACCATCAGTAACACACTACGCCGCCAGGGACTCAAATCCTGCAGTGCCAGACGTGTACCCCTGCTTAAGCCAATACATGTCCAGGCCCGTCTGAAGTTTGCTAGAGAGCATTTGGATGATCCAGAAGAAGATTGGGAGAATGTCATATGGTCAGATGAAACCAAAATATAACTTTTTGGTAAAAACTCAACTCGTCGTGTTTGGAGGACAAAGAATGCTGAGTTGCATCCAAAGAACACCATACCTACTGTGAAGCATGGGGGTGGAAACATCATGCTTTGGGGCTGTTTTTCTGCAAAGGGACCAGGACGACTGATCCGTGTAAAGGAAAGAATGAATGGGGCCATGTATCGTGAGATTTTGAGTGAAAACCTCCTTCCATCAGCAAGGGCATTGAAGAAGAAACGTGGCTGGGTCTTTCAGCATGACAATGATCCCGAACACAACGCCCGGGCAACGAAGGAGTGGCTTCGTAAGAAGCATTTCAAGGTCCTGGAGTGGCCTAGCCAGTCTCCAGATCTCAACCCCATAGAAAATCTTTGGAGGGAGTTGAAAGTCCGTGTTGCCCAGCAACAGCCCCAAAACATCACTGCTCTAGAGGAGATCTGCATGGAGGAATGGGCCAAAATACAAGCAACAGTGTGTGAAAACCTTGTGAAGACTTACAGAAAACGTTTGACCTCTGTCATTGCCAACAGAGGGTATATAACAAAGTATTGAGAAACTTTTGTTATTGACCAAATACTTATTTTCCACCATAATTTGCAAATAAATTCATAAAAATCCTACAATGTGATTTTCTGGATTTTTTTTCTTCTCATTTTGTCTGTCATAGATGAAGTGTACCTATGATGAAAATTACAAGCCTCTCTCATCTTTTTAAGTGGGAGAACTTGCACAATTGGTGGCTGACTAAATACTTTTTTGCCCCACTGTATATCAGTAGAACATGATGGTCTATTTTGGATGCAATTTGAATGGAATTGATGGAGAGAGAAAAAGACTGCGAGAGAGTGCTCGTGCGTGCACTGATTTTAAAGCTACGATATTCGAGTGATAGACTGTTTTTAAAACTCAGCAGCATCAATTTTAAAAAATTATAATATTTTCAACAACAACAAAAAGTGACCCCCGAAAGCCAGATGGAGATGGGTAAATTAAACACACATTCTGTCTTTATATTATAGACCAGGGATCATAATCTAGATTCAGCCTCCGGCCAATTTCTTCTTGAGCAGATGGCCGGGGGCCGGAACATAATAAAACAAATATTTTTAGACTGCAAATTGACCGGAAGAAGTCTAAACAGATATTATATTTGACTAAATCATAATCATTTCAAACCTTGATTACATTTGGGGACATTGCCCTGTGTAGGGGGCTGTCTTTCGGACGGGATGTTAAAACAAGTGTCCTGACTCTCTGTGGTCATTCAAAATCCCTTGGCACTTATTGTAAGACTAGGGGTGTAATTGCTAAATTTCCAACCTGGCCACATTCCTTCATTGCCACCTAATCATCCCCCTCATTCCTAATTGGCGTACACTACCGGTCAAAGGTTTTAGAACACCTACTCATTCAAGGGTTTTGAATGAGTAGGTGTTCTACAATAATAGTGAAGACATCAAAACTATGGAATCATGTAGTAACCAAACAAGTGTTAAACAAATCAAAATATATTTTATAATTGAGATTCTTCAAATAGCCACCATTTGCCTTGATGATAGCTTTGCACACTCTTGGCATTCTCTCAACCAGCGTCACCTGGAATGCTTTTCCAGCAGTCTTGATTTTGCACATATGCTGAGAACTTGTTGGCTGCTTTCTTTCACTATGCAGTCCGACTCATCCCAAACCATCTCAATTTGGTTGATGTAGGGGGATTGTGGAGGCCAGGTCATCTGACGCAGCACTCCGTCACTCTCATTCATGGTCAAATAGGTTTTACACAGTGGATGTGTGTTGGGTTATTGTCCTTTTAAAAAACAAATGATAGTCCTACTAAGCCCAAACCAGATGGGATGGCGTATCGCTGCAGAATGCTGTGTATAGCCATGCTGGTTAAGTGTGCCTTGAATTCTAAATAAATCAGACAGTGTCACCAGCAAAGCACCCCGTCACCATAACACCATCTCTTCCATGCTTTACAGTGAGAAATACACATGCAGAGATCATCCGTTCACCCAAACCACGTCTCACAAAGACACGGCGGTTGGAACCAAAAATGTCAAATTTGTACTCCAGACCAAAGGACAAATTTCAACCGGTCTAATGTCCATTGCGCATGTATCTTGGCCCCAGCAAGTTTCTTTTTCTTATTTGTGTCCTTTAGTACTGGTTTCTTTACAGCAATTTGACCATGAAGGCCTGATTCACACGGTCTCCTCTGAACAGTTGATGTTGAGATGTGTCTGTTACTTGAAATCTTTGAAGCATTTATTTGGGCTGCAATTTATGAGGCTGCTAACTCTAATGAACGTATTCTCTGCAGCAGAGGTAACTCTGGGTCTTCCATTCCTGTGGCAGTCCTCATGAGAGCCAGTTTCATCATAGCGCTTGATGGTTTTTGCGACTGCACTTGAAGAAACGTTCAAAGTTCTTGAAATTTTACGTATTGACTGATCATGTCTTAAAGTAATAATGGACTGTCGTTTGTCTTTGCTTATTTGAGCTGTTTTTGCCATAATATGGATTTGGTATTTTACTAAATAGGGCTATCTATCCCCCCCTCCACACACGCACACACACAGCTTGTCACAACACCTTGGCTCAAACTCATTTAAGAAGGCACACCTTTTAATTGAAATTTGTTCCAGGTGACTATAGTGGTTCCTCCTTTAAAAGTTTTGTCATACTGCAGCACACCAGATTTCTATGGCACACCATTAATGCAAGTTCGTGCTAGTTTGACCACCAGAGGGCATCTTTGAGAAGCATTTGATAGTCTTCAATAATGGCATTACTAGAGAATTTTAAATATTTTTTGTATGAACATAGTATATGGGATTGATTTTAAGAAATGTAGCTTAATTCATTTGATTAATATTATGGTGTTTCTATTCCAAGAAAAACTAAACCCTAATAAACCCGAAACCCCTTAATATCTAAGGGGCATAAAATGTCCACGCCCTAATTGTAGTGTAACCAATACCCAAATGGAGATTCAGTGAAAATAAAAATCTAATTGATTTATCAAGACCAGTCCTCATGCTTGTTTCATAGCAGTGTGTAATGATGCTGAAATAGTTATTGCTTCAAATCCTACTGCTTCTAACTTCAATATGCTTTTTAAATAAATAAGGTTGGAATGAAAAATATGGCACTGTACAATGTGACGGTCGGGAGTAGGCTACAGTCCTGGGCTATTCAGCTAAAGAATCCCTGTGTCGTGTGGGCACGCGGGAGACCGGGGTTCAATTCTCCGATGGGGAGGAAGGAGTAGGCTGTCCTTGTAAATAAGATTTTTTTCTTCACTGACTTGCCTAGTTAAATAAAGGTTACACTAAGAGCATAACATTTCTACACTATAATTGTAGTCTAACCAATACCCAAACGGAGATTCAGTAAAAATATTTTTTTTATTGATTTATCAAAATCAGTCCCCATGCTTGTCTCAGAGTTGCGCGAAACGGTGCTGAAATAGTTGTAGGCTATTGCTTTAAATCCTATTGCTTCTAATTTCAACATGCTCTTTAAATAAATAAGACCTACACCACTTTTAATATAAGATAATATATAACGATATTTTGGAGGTTATTTCATTTAAAAAAAAAATAATTATGAAAGTGAGCGATTGTAATCTGAATAAAGAGTCAAATAATATTTGTAAGGGCCAAAACATGTATTTCTGTTTTTAGAGGGAGAGAAACGCTGGGCCAATTGTGCGCCGCCCATTGGGACTCCCAATCAAGGTCGGATGCGGTACGTAATAATAATAATAATAATTTTTTATGTTTTGGTTTTATTTGTTTTGTCTTTTCTGATGGATTAAACTGAAATTTCAACCAATCATGGCCTGTTGTGATACAGCCAACCTAACTAAGAAATACATTTGATGATAGAATTCTCCCCCTAACTTTCTTCTAGGCAAGTCAGGCACAAAAGCTAGAATATGCATATAATTAGTAGATTTGGATAGAAAACACTCTGAAGTTTCTAAAACTGTTTGAATGATGTCTGTGAGTATAACAGAACTCAGATATGGCAGGCAAAAACCTGAGAAAAATCCAACCAGTAAGTGGGAAATCTGAGGTTTGTAGTTTTTCTAGTCATTGCCTATCCAATATACAGTGTCTATGGGGTCATATTGCACTTCCCAAGGCTTCCACTAGATGTCAACAGTCTTTAGAACCTTGTTTCAGGCTTCTACTGTGAAGGGGGAGAGAATAAGAGCTGTTTGAGTCAGAGGTCTGGCAGAATGCCATGAGCTCAGTCAGGCACGCGCCCGTGAGAGTTAGCTGTGTTCCTTTTCCTTTCTAAAGACAAAGGAATTGTCAGTTGAAACATTATTGAAGATTTATGATAAAAACATCCTAAAGATTGATTCTATACATCGTTTGACATGTTTCTACGAACTGTAATATAACTTAATATAATAATAATTATATTATAATAGAACTTAATATAACGCTAGCGTCCCACATATCCCAGAGAAGTTAAGAATTAAATGTGACTACACAAATGCTGCATACACATTTTAAGAATCTAATGAAACGAACCTCTTTCTTGGCAATCATGCGTTTTTTTCCCCGTGCGGCCTGTTGTCCAGCCCTTTGTCCACTGATCTCCACGGATGGTTGTCGGCATGGTTGTATGCTCTGCAAAAATACATTCACGTTTTTAGTACACAATCATTTTTTATTTTTTATTTAACCTTTATATAATTCTCAATTGTATTACACAGTATGCTTACACATTGATAGGCTATATAAAAAATATAAAAAATCTTCTCGTGATTACGGTCCTAACTCTGGAACGGGTAGCACCATAGAAAGAAGATGGCTTGATGAAAACGATGTCCATTTCGTCTGTTCTCTTTGGTCGCAATGTCATATTTTTTTTGATAAACAGCTCATTTTTGAATGGCAAGTGTGTTAGGGTGAAGTTTGGGGCGGGGTGAGAAGTACTGGAAAGGTGTGACTTTCACACCTACAGTAGCCGGGCTATAAAGAGTCTATTGTCCTGCTAATCTGGCTACAAGTGTTTGAAAACCTGTTTTCAAAATGGCACCAGCTGTCCATCACTACTGTAAATAAAAACACAGCATCTTGTTTACATTCTTTGTAACCACAATGTCACAAATAATTTATATATACCTTTCCAATTACTTTTAGAGTTTGGGATTTACAAATGTGTGCTTTTCATGTCATTTTTCATTAAATCCAGTTTGGATTTAAGTATAACTTTTGAGTGACGCGTTTAGTGAGAGGTCTAATGATTTTAATATTTAATAATATTTTTCCTCCGAATTCATATCTAAGGGGCATTTTTCACGCCATTATTAGTTACATTGTTTTAGTTTGAAAATGAAGACTGGCACTAAGAACAGCGGGAACGTTTCCCTAGTCAGCGCCATTATTAGTGCAATGCCCCTTAAAGTGTTGCTCTGTGCTACCCAGTGGGGTGGGGTGGGGGTCTACCCCCCTCCCCCTTCTTCCTCCTTCCCTCCCCATGGGCTAGGTCCGTCTTCTGCTGCGGCTCATCCCGTGCCCCCTACCCTCGTGCCTTGAACCCCGTGCGCCCACCGCTATTTCAGTGGATACAGCTGGAGAACTGCAAGGCAATCCCATTGTGTGCCACTCATGAGCCATGATCAATATAAACTCATCAAAAAAAGAAACGTCCTCTCACTGTCTACTGCGTTTATTTTCAGCAAACTTAACATGTAGAAATATTTGTATGAACATAACGAGATTCAACAACTGAGATATAAACTGAACAAGTTCCACAGACATGTGACAAACAGAAATTGAATAATGTGTCCCTGAACAAAGGGGGGGTCAAAATCAAAAGTAACAGTCAGTATCTGGTGTGGCCACCAGCTGCATAAAGTACTGCAGTGCATCTCCTCCTCATGGACTGCACCAGATTTGCCAGTTCTTGCTGTGAGATGTTACCCCACTCTTAAACTAAGGCATCTGCAAGTTCCCGGACATTTCTGGGGGAAATGGCCCTAGCCCTCACCCTCCGATCCAACAGGTCCCAGATGTGCTCAATGGGATTGAGATCCGGGCTCTTCGCTGGCCATGGCAGAACACTGACATTCCTGTCTTGCAGGAAATCACACACAGAACGAGCAGTATGGCTGGTGGCATTGTCATGCTGGAGGGATATGTCAGGATGAGCCTGTAGGAAGGGTACCACATGAGGGAGGAGGATGTCTTCCCTGTAACCCACAGCATTGACATTGCCTGTAATGACAACAAGCTCAGTCCGATGATGCTGTGACACACTGCTCCAGACCATGACGGACCCTCCACCTCCAAATCGAATCCCGCTCCAGAGTACAGGCCTCAGTGTAACTCTCATTTCTTCAACAATAAATGCGAATCCGACCATCACCCCTGGTGAGACAAAACCCCGACTCGTCAGTGAAGAGCACTTTTTGCCAGTCTTGTCTGATCCAGCGACGGTGGGTTTGTGCCCATAGGCGACATTGTTGCCGGTGATGTCTGGTGAGGACCTGTGCAGGATTGTGCATTCCTGGTGTTACTCAGGCAGTTGTTGCCATCCTGTACCTGTCCTGCAGGTGTGATGTAAGAATGTACCGAACCTTGTTACACGTGGTCTGCCACTGCGAGGACGATCAGCTGTCTGTCCTGTCTCCCTGTAGTGCTGTCTTAGGCATCTCACAGTATGGACATTGCAATTTACTGCCCTGGCCAAATCTGCAGTCCTGATGCCTCCTTGCAGCATGCCTAAAACACGTTCGCGCAGATGAACAGGGACCCTGGGCATCTTTCTTTTGGTGTTTTTCAGAGTCAGTAGAAAGGCCTCTTTAGTGTCCTACATTTTCATAACTGTGACCTTAATTGCCTACCATCTGTAAGCTGTTAGTGTCTTAACGACCGTTCCACATGTGCATGTTCATTAATTGTTTATGGTTCATTGAATAAGCATGGGAAACAGTGTTTAAACCCTTTACAATGAAGATCTGTGAAGTTATTTGGATTTTTACAAATTTTCTTTGAAAGACAGGGCCCTGAAAAAGGGACGCTTCTTTTTTTGCTGAGTTTATATTGTCCTGCTAATAACAGGGTTAATAATATATATATGTGAGAATATCCAAGGGGCTTTTATATAATTCTAAATTAATAATAATAATAATACAAATTATAATAATAATCGATTTGTTTAAAAAATAACAATATTTTGGAGATTTTGTTTTCAAAAAACGTAAAATGAGCGAGTAAAAAGCCCATTCTTGAACATGGGGTGAGACATGGTTACCAATTTGTGAATAAAGCCAGTTTGTTATTTTCAATAATTTTCTTCTGTTTTTAGAGGGAGAGAAACCATAAACCTACAGTCATCTCATGGACCTCCCAGTCTAGGCCGGCACAGGTATTGAACCAGAATCTGTAGCAACACCGCTTGCTCTGTGATGCAGTGTCTTAGACTGCTGCGCCACTAAGGCGCTGTACAACGTGACTGGCCGGGAGTAGGCTACAGTACTACAGAGACACAGTAGCGCCTTGGGACCAAAAAGCATAATCAGTCCTCTAACTCCCCCTTGCGCTGGTCTGGAGCAAGGAAGTAATGACGCAGGGTACCGTACTAAACCACAAATGACCTCTCAGTCCCGCAGCATAATCGCAAAACTTTTAGTGGTGCAACCACTGTACCTCCATAAAGCTGGTTGAGAGAATGCCAAGAGTGTGCAAAGCTGTCATCAAGGCAAAGGGTTGCTATTTGAAGAATTTCAATTATAAAATATATTTGGATTTGTTTTACACTTTTTTGGTTTCTACATGATTCCATATGTGTCATAGTTTTGATGTCTTCACTATTATTCTACAATGTAGAAAATAGTAAAAATAATGAAAAACCATTGAATGAGTAGCTGTTCTTAAACTTTTGACTGGTAGTGTATATTACTCCTCACCTCTCCACCTGATGGCTGATGTGTGGCACAAAATTGGTGGTGGATGAGGTGAGTTTCCCTCACCTATGTGAAGCGCTTTGAGTACATCAGTTGATAGCTCTAAAGCTCTATATAAATCAAATAATTAATTATTATTATTTCTATACGGTCACATATTTCTGTATTATGTGTGGGAATACTTGGGAACACAGTTTCCTAAATTAAAATCACTTGGAGCTAATATCCTGGTGTTTTTATAGTATTTTATGTACAACAATGAAAATGGCCAAATAAAACCACACGCGGGCCAAACTCAGCCCGCGGGCCACCAGTTGGATAACCCTGTTATAGACTGTGCTGCAGCAAATGTAGGCTTACCTGTCACAAGAAAAAAGTTACCATGGTGATAGATCTACATGCATTGTGAACTGCGCTCCAATCTGAGATGTGCTGTCTGTCCCCCCCCTGATGATTCATCATGCAGATGCTGTAGATAAGCCAGATTTAGACATTGCATATAATTTAACAGTTCCATTTCACGCCCATGCTCTTCATTTATATAATTGATTATAATGCCCAGTTATCTCGCTGTTATTTATCCCAGGGAAAGGGAGTGGTTTTGGGTGGTAAGTCTCCGTAACCAGGTTCCCGCCATTCAACCCGATTTAGAGACCAATTGGTTTAATTTATAGCCAGTTTGTCACTGTTTTAGTATGCATTGTTGTTACTGTCTGTACTGTCTTATGTCTTGTGATGTCTTTCCAGTTGTCTCTTTCCTGTCCTGTTTTATTTATTTAGAGCTGCACTTGCCCTTCACCACTTCTCAGGCCGTAATCGTAAATAAGAATTTTTTTCTTAACTGACTAGCCTGGTTAAAAAAAAAACACTAGTAAAATCTATAGGATATGTAAATCTGCCTATATTTCATGTTTGTAAGTAATTGAAAATGACTACTGGAAAAAGCATCTTCTTAGCAGAGTGTGATTACTATTAATTGAAAAATGTACTTCAAACAACATTGAGATATAGTGTAATCATGCCTGGATGGAGTTTTATATACAGTATTAACTGTTGTTGATGACGACGATGTGTGTGGGTGTGTTTGCACGTGCGTGCGTTTGCCTGTGTACGCGTGCCTGTGGATGCTTCTGTGTCTGTGAATTTGTCTGTCTGTGTCTACAGTTGGCTATACAACAGATGACCTGCAGTTTATGTGGCGGTCATGGGACCCTGTCCAGATGGAGGAGATCGCCCTGCCACAGTTTGATATCAAACAGGAGGATATAGAGTATGGCAACTGCACCAAATTCTACGCAGGGACAGGTATGCTCCTCACATGCATGCATCTGTGAAAACTGTGCTAACTACAGGTATAAGTCATGATTGCTTGTAATATGCATGTATGTATAAATGGGTTTTCATATCAACTGTATGTAGCTTTCAAGCCAATAATGCCCATAAAACACTGCTATGCAGGCTCTATTTCACTATAGGCCTATATGCCTATACATAACACTACCTACTATATTTGCCTTTATTTTTAAGGAATATGCGAATTAAACCATATTGGTCTAATTTATTGTACTTATGCCGGACTCTCCCTTGCATTTGGTTGCACAGTGAGAAATCCTTTGAACCAATTAACTTCCAGTCTCCTGATTAAGCTTTGCCATAAATTGGAGTGTCAGAGACCTACATGTGCTTGGCTTAAGAATGTAAGGCTCTGGATTTTCCATTTTCATCTATTCATTAATTATTCAATGTAAGTTCAAATGATTTACGTTGCTCAATACTAACGCTAATAATAATAATTTATTCAACTTTTATAGCGCTATTCATTAAATAAATCTCAAACTGCTTTAAAGGAACACAAAAGACAAGCAATATAGAAAAACAACGATATCATTCATGAGATAGAAGGTAATGTTGAGGGTCAGGGAAGTGCATGCTTGAGTGGTCAACGGCGGGAGGTGTTCAAAGGGGGAGAGCAACCAAAGATGGTCTCTGTAGCAAGGGGCGGGCAGGCAGCACGGTGTCATCAAGGTGTCTCGCCACCCTGTGTGGCTTCTCCATAGTAGGACTCAGATGAAGTTTGAGCTCAGCAACTGCAATTCATGGAATCCGTAGCTTGTGAAGAGAGCACGAAAAACCTATTCCCCCTCAGGAGACTGAAAAGACTTGGCATGGGTCCTCAGATCCTCAGAAGGTTGCATCACTGCCTGGTATGGCAACTGTTCGGCCATCCGACCGCAAGGCACTACAGAGGGTAGTGCGAACAGCCCAGTACATCACGGGGCCAAGCTTCCTGCCATCCAGGACCTCTATACCAGGAGGTGTCAGAGGAAGGCCCTAAAAATTGTCAAAGACTCCAGACACCCTAGTCATAGACTGTTCTCTCTGCCACCACACCGCAAGCGGTTCCAGAACGCCAAGTCTAGATCCAAGAGGCTGCTAAACAGCTTCTACCCCCAAGCCATAAGACTGCTGAACATCTAATCAAATGGCTACCCAGACTATTTGCATTGCCCCCCCCCCCTCCCCCTCTTTTACACCACTGCTACTCTCTGTTGTTATCATCTATGCATAGTCACTTTAATAACTCTACCTACATGTACATATTACCTCAACTAACCGGTGCCCCCGCACATTGACTCTGTACCTGTACCCCCCTGTATATAGTCTCGTTATTGTTATTGTACTGCTGCTCTTTAATTACGTGTTACTTTTATTTCTTATTCTTATCCGTATTTCTTTTTAAACTGCATTGTTGGTTAAGGGCTTGTAAGTAAGCATTTCACTGTAAGGTCTACCTACAGCTGTTATATTCGGTGCATGTGACTAAAATTTGATTTGATTTACTCCTTCACTTTTAACAAATTAAAGCACCCACTTAGTTGAAGCTACGGCAAAAAGCAAACCACATTTCAATAATAATTCAAGAGTAGCCTTGTAACGTAGTATTCCATACGATCCTCATCACTGCTTCACTGTATGTAGCTATCTAGCTTTGACCAAAGCTTTATTGGTGTTTTTTTACACTTGTCCTGCACTTGCACATGGAAGAAATATATAGTTGCTCTCATGCTCAATGCCCGGAGATATTAAAACTCTGACAGGTCACACTTCGCTAAAGCACTAAAAACCCAGGCTTTTTTCTCACTTGTCAGTGTGAGTACCAAAATGCTAACACTAAAAACAAAGCAGCGATTGTCACTGGAGACTAGCATAGCGCCAATAGTGAAAGGCCTATACAGTTAGCACTCAGTTTGAACACAACCCCAGCACACTCACACAGGGGAGCAACGCAGCTGGCAGTGAGGCTGACCTTTTTAATGGGATTGTTGTGACGAACCAGTGAGACACAAAGATCACCGTTGTCTGTGACCGGTGGGAGCATGTTCTATGGCAGCCCCCCCTTAACATGGCATGAAGATCACACAGTGAGACTGGAGGTGGGTGAACAACCTCAGTCTGTCCTCCCGAAACCCCTACAGGGTCTCAAAGCCTGGTTCAAGTATGATTCCTTCTCTTTAAAATACTTTGTTTGATTGAGCATGTTTGAGTGCCAGAAGGGCAGGGGTTTGGACTTCTGTGACTATTCCATTTCTCCAGGCAAGCTGCATCTGTTTGGCCCCAGGAAGAATAGCTTCTGCCTTGGAAAAAGCTAATGGAGATCCTAATAAAATACTAAATACAAGCTCTATTGAAGGGAAAGGTAGAGCAAGTAGCCAGGAAACAGGGTGTGAAAACGAAAAGTTATGAATATAGCCAGCCTAGTCTCATAGACTAGATATATTGTAGTAAATGTACATATGCGTCTCTTAAATTAGTATGAAGTGTTACATTTGGTATGGTTACATAAGACAAATGGTTACTTAAGCAAAGTGTGGATGGGTGGGGGCGCATAACGCAAACGTCAAGGAACACAAAGTTGCGAGTTCGAATCTCATCATGGATAACTTTAGCACTTTAGCTAATCAGCAACTTTTCAGCTATTTAATACTTGTTAGTTACTAAGCAACTAGTTAGCATGTTAGCTAACCCTTCCCCTAACCGTAACCCTTTAACCTCACTCCTAAACTTAACCCTAACATTAACCCCTAACCCAGCTAGCGTTAGCCAGCTAGCTAATGTTAGCGACCTAGCTGACCTAGCTAGAATTCGTAACATACTCATACATTTAGCAAATTTGGTAACATATTGTACGTTTTTCTAATTCACAACATATCATACAAAATGGGTGATGGACATCCACAAATTAATGCATGACATACAAACCTAACATATCATACTAAATTAAGTCTTCGATTTACGTACAGAATAATACTAAATGCCTTGAGACCAGGTAGATATATATCAACTGTGGGGCCTTATAGACAGGTGTGTGCCTTTCCAAATCATGTCCAATCAATTTAATTTACCACAGGTGGAATCCCATCAAGTTGTAGAAACATCTCAAGGATGATCAATGGAACGATCACAGGATTTACCTGAGCTCAATTTCGAGTCTCATAGCAAAGAGTCTGAATACTTATGTAAATAAGGTATTGCTGTTTTTATTTGTAATACATTTGCTAAAATGTTTAAAAACCTGTTTTTGCTTTGTTATTATGGGGTATTATGTGGATTGATAAGGAAAAACATGTATTTAATCCATTTTAGAATAAGGCTGTAATGTAACAAAGTGTGGAAAAAGGGAAAAAGTCTGAATACTTTCCGAATGCACTGTAAGTGATCAAATTATGAAACCCATACATTGTAATTTTTAATTGCGTAAAGTGAGTGTGGTAGAAGTGAAAAAACTATCAACAATGACAAGCCATCTGGGTCTGACAACTTGGATGGAAAGTTACTGAGGATATTAGCGACGATATTGCCACTTCTATTTGCAATAGCTTCAATCTAAGCCTACTAGAAAGTGTGTGCCCTCAGACCTGGAGGGAAGCGAAAGTGATTCTGCTAGCCAAGAATATTAAAGCCCCTTTTACTGGCTCAAATAGCCGACCAATCAGCCTGTTACCAAAGTTTAGTAAACTTCTGGAAAAAAAGTTTTTTTGACCAGATACAATGCTATTTTACTGTAAACAAATTGACAATATACTTTCAGCATGCTTGTAGGGAAGGACATTAAACAAGCAAAGCACTTACACAAATAACTGATTGTCTGAGAGAAACCTATGATCAAATATTGTGGGAGGTCTTTTGTTAGACTTCAGGACGGCTTTTGACATTATCGATCATAGTCTGTTGATGGAAAAACTTGTGTTATGGCTTTACACCCCCTGCTATATTGTGGTTAAAGAGTTACCTGTCTAACAGAACACAGAGGGTGTTCGTTAATGGAAGCCTCTCCAACATAATCCAGGTAGAATCAGGAATTCCCCAAGGCAGCTGTCTAGGCCCATTACTTTTTTCAATCTTTACTAATGACATGCCAGTGTCTCTATGTATGTGTATGACTCAACACTATACACTTCAGCTATTACAGCGACTGAAATGACTGTAATGCTTAACAAAGAGCACCTGAATGGGTGGCAATGAATAAATTAGCCCTAAATACTTCAGAAACTAAAATCATTGTATTTGAGACAAATCATTCACTAAACCGTAAACCTCAACTAAATCTTGTAATAAATAATTAGGAAATTGAGCAAGTTGAGGTGACAAAATTTCTTGGAGTAACCCTGGATTGTAAACTGTCATGGTCAAAACATGTTAATACAACAGTAGCTAAGATGGGAATAAGTCTGTTCATAATAAAGCGTTGTTTTGCCTTTTTAACAACGCTGTCAATAAGGCAGGTCCTACAGGCTCTAGTTTTGTTGCACCTGGACTACTGTTCAGTCGTGTGGTCCGGTACCACAAAGAGAAACCTCAGAAAATTACAATTGGCTCAACACAAGGCAGCATAGCTGGCCCTTAAATGAACACGCATGTCAAGGTGGAGGAGAGATTGACTTCATCACTACTCGTTTTTGTAAGAAATGTTGACATACTGAATGCACCGAGGTGTCTGTTTTAAACTACTGGCAAAGACCAAAGGTCTCTTCACAATCCCCAAGTCAAGAACAGACTATGGGAGACGCACAGTACCACATACAGCCATACCTATGTGGAACTCTATTCCACATCAGGTAAATGATGCAAGCAGCAGAATCAGATTTAAAAACAGATAAAAATACGCCTTATGGAAAAGTGGGAACTGTGAAGAGACATACACACAGACACACATACACATAAGACACGCACTCTACACACACGTACATATGGATGTTTTACATGCAACCTCTGTTGTTCACTAGAAGTAAACGGAGGAGGTGAGAATGGGAACAGCTCAAAAGCAAGGGACCTGTAAGACATAAGCATTACCTTGGGAACAAAAGCTGCATTATGCCGTAACATCCCTTTGGAGTAACCAGGTGCGAACTCCAAACAGGAAAGGTGTCCGCGTAGAGAACACCAACATGCTTGGCCGACACCAAGGCCATGAGAAAGGACTTTCAGGTCCACAGATTTCAATGGTTCAAATAAAGGCTCATACAATGCGTCCAGGACCAAAGCCAGGTTCCAGATCAGCGCCATAGGCTTAGACACTGGTCTTGGCCGACGCACGCCTTTCAGGAACCACACCACCAGTGTATGGGGTAGAGCCCTCAATCCGGGGTAGAGCCCTCAATCCATACATGACAAGCTGAGATGGCTGCCAAATATACCTTAAATGTGGAAAATGAAAGGCCCTGTTCAAAAAGCTCTTGCAAGAACATCAAAATGTTCACCAAAGGAGAAATTCCTTTTCCCTGACACCAACCCTCAAAAGTGCCACTTATATGTATACAACACCCTATACACTGACTGTGCCGTCGTAATCATGTTCAAAGTTAAACCCCTAGCCGTCAAATTCAACCTTTCAGGGGCCAAAACCCACAGATCCATATCTGCAATGGTGGGTGCCAAACTCTCCCATGCCCCTGACACACTAGATCCCGACAACACAGAACCCTCCACAGGTCCCCGCCCATCAGGCGGATGATCTCCGGGAACCAGGGTTGTCTGGGCCAACGGGGAGTCACCAGAATCAACAACAGCCCCTCTTAACGGACCCTCCGTTCTAATATCCGGCCCACACAGGGTTCGGGGACTTCGGCAACCAGTAACTTGCCCCCATTGACTGAGCCACTTGGGAGCACTTTTGCCACAGTAAATGCTTGGGGACGAGTGCACCGAGAACATGCCCCCTACCTTGGCCTCCAGCTAGGGTCACAAGGTCTGCCCCTGCGCCATTGAAGAGTCTACTTTCACCCTGCTCTCCTTTGACCCAGCACGGCATCTGTGCCAAGATGTCCACCGCTGCCCAGAAGCACCAAAACAGTCAAAAACTGATCTTGAAGCCCCCCCATCACCCATCATTTTGTTTCTCCTCGAAACGGGCCTATAAGGACTCCATAGCTGAGTCAAACAAGCTTATTGGCGTAACTGGCTCATCTAAATACATCCGCCTGTCCCTCCTCTGGAATCTGGGACAACGTCAATCAGGGGTGGCACTGAGCCACTACCGTCGCCCCCATACTTTTCCACAGCCAGGATAATACAGCGAGAAAGATGCAGCACTAAATCAGCCATAGCACGGATTGCGTCGGGAAGCTCTGAAACCGGCTTCTCCACCTCCACGGCCCTATTCAGCTCCTGTAGCAAACTAATATGATAAATCTGCAGCATTGTGACCACATTCAACGACCTGGCCGCTAACGCTCAGCCTGATACACTCTGTCCAGCTGATCTGCCGAGAACCGGCACTGTTTATTTGGAAGCACCATGCTAGGATTAGCCCCCTTCTTCTTCCCCCAAACCTGGAGGAACTTCACTGTGGGGGAGAAGATGGCCAATCCGCCCCCAGGTGATCTGCTGCCCTATGACACAGCTCCATCAAAGGCGCATTAACCACCAATGGTTCACTCTCCCCCGCCGAATCCAAAGCCAGGGCTTTAGGCTGCCCCGGACTGATGTCATCCAATTCAGACCCTGAAAACTCTAGAGCCAACCAGGGATAGTATATTATCACCAGAATCCAGACTCTGAATAGTGCCAGAGAAACTGGAATGAGCCTCACTCGGCTGGGATGACACCCCTATCAACTCCGACAACCACTGCTGATCCCTCCTGGCCTCACTCCTGAGTGTGTTTTCACCCCGGGCAAACAGGACCGCACTCGCGAGTATCTTAAATTGTCATTCTGAAACCACATGCCCTAGGGCACGGTCAGAGGTCAGCCTTTTTGAACTTAGTCTTACGCTGGCCATCTTACTAAAGTAAGGAAGCACTAGCTACACAAGCAGAGCAGAAAGTTGTTACTTTTTAGCAAAAACCAATATACAACACTCACAACATCTAGAGCAGGGGTCTTCAACCTTTTCTAGCATGAGAGCTACTTTAAAAAATTTAACATGTTGCAAGCTACAATTTTTTTCTAGCCATTTAAATTGGCACATTCTTCTCTTCTATTCTCCCCTGCAACTCTTCCCCGCAACTTTTCCCCAGGTTCTTAGTGTACAAGAGAAAGTAGTGCACTGTTTTCTGCCAATATATCTGGTAAAATAATGGTTAATAAACAACTCTAAGGGGGGCCCTATAAAATCTGTGGGTTTTCTTCTCCCTAATTGTTTTATTTCCTTAAAATGTTTTCTCAGTTTTATTTTTCCTGGTTTTAGATTGTTTTTCACTCTCAAAATTACAATTGTTCATAGAGAGACAACACAATTGGATGTACTGAGTCCATGTCAATGCTGAAATCACATCAGAAGACAAGTATTTTTTTTAGGTCTGGAAGAAAACAAAAATGTATTTTTGAGTGTAATTCCCCTTTTAATTGCACATCTAGCAAGTGAGGAAGGTGCCATCTAATGGGCTAGTCTAATGATGAGTCTGAACTGCTACTGCTCATTTCATGGCATACTTTGCCAATAACAAATAATAGATACAAATGAAGTACTTACTCATGATATATTTCTGCCAAGTAAACCTACTTTGCAGTTAACATTTAATTGCGAAGGTTTGGGGGGAAAGTATTTCTGTCAATCCACAAGACCCTTAATCACATCAACACATGGAGTGAAAGACAAACGCGCGTACCACACAGACCGACAGGCAATATTGCTGGAAATGTATTTGCAGATATTGTGTTAGGTTTGGCTTTTTAATCCAATAGTGGCTAACCAGGGCTGGGATAATATCAATGTTGCATTGTTTAGATACTAGCTGGCAGATTGCGGTGTCTGATACTTGTGAGATTTGTTAACAAAAGTTTGCGGTGGGACACGTGAAAATTGGATGTACTTTCAGAATTGTTTGGCGAGCTACTCATAGGTGGGCTGCAAGCTACTGGTAGCTCACAATCGACATGTTGGAGACCCCTGATCTAGGGGGAGGAGTACGCACTGTTCCCACTAACAGACACCTAAGTCGGAGCCGAATCTCGTGGTCTTCGTGTGCTTAAAAAGTTTGGAAATTGCGTGACAGGAGCTGAAGAGCGAAGAAATTAGGAAATTAATGCGAGCCCCGATTATTATAGCCATGAAGGGGGCGGGCTCGGCATCCATTGGGCGTGATTTCAGTTTTCTTAAGGTGAATACGATTGGTCGTTGACTCCCCATAGTGTGTTGTACCGAGTGACCGACTGAAAGGGAACACGAGAGAGAGGTAATTTAATGACGTTACTCCAAAGCAGATAACAAGGGAAAGAAATTGTGAAACAGCAGTCTGTCTAGGAAGTGAGATACCGTGGTTATTCATAAATGCAATTAAACAGCAGCGCATTAGCAGATAGGGGGAAAGAGTGGAATCTGACAAAATGGAACACGCCAGGGGCTGCCCCTTATGTTCTGCTTCTGAAAAAAGACACAAGAGGAAATAGCCTCTTGGTATTAGACGAGTGTGAGAACATACACATTTAGCCTGGTATATAGGGTATCTTGATGAAGCGTTCTCTCTCTCTGCTTGTCCTTCGTCAAACTCTTGGAAAAGATGTGTAGTTCATTATTATGATTTCATTCACAGACCAATGTAATGCAATGGTATTTAGCAATTATAGTTAGTTATCACAACAGTAATTTAGTAGTCATATTATTGTATACCCAAATACATTTTAGATTACTTTGTTATGAATGTGTGTTACCCTACCAGTAGCTTGAAAAAGTTGGTACACTTATACAAGGGATGGCCAACATTAATCTGTTTGTGCAGGCTTTTCACACTCCTCTGCCCCCCACCTCCATCTTTACTTCTCTAGGCTACTACACGTGTGTGGAGGTGATTTTCACCCTGAGGAGGCAGGTGGGCTTCTACATGATGGGTGTCTATGCCCCACACTCCTCATCGTGGTCCTCACTTGGCTCTCATTCTGGATCAACCCTGATGCCAGCGCTGCCAGGGTCCCTCTGGGTAAGACCTCTAATCCCTATCTTAACCACTGACCGTAAACCCCTATCCTAGTCTTACCCTGAAAGCAGTGATTCCTTGGTCCCTTTGGGTAACAGACAAGCCTGCTTTAGTCTCCCATGTAACTGTGGTGTTGTCTGTGGTGTTCGAATCACGCCAAGTTTCACGATTGTTTCGCTTCACTAATTGAAGCAATAGTGAAACGTAGTGTGATTCAGTTTGGATTTCGAGGCTAATCTTGACATACCGAGGCATCAAATGCAGCCTAATATTAGCCATCACTGAGTGCTTTCCATTTTTTCATATAATCTGGGACCACCCATTGTCATTCCACTGTCGCCCCTACATGATACATAATAGATAATGATACCTTTTTATTTTGTATGGGTAACTCGCCTGGTCCATTGTAAACAAGCCTGCACGAGTTGGAAATGTCAACTTCTCACCCATTTGACGTCACTTCACACAGTCCGATGGGTCTGGAAAGAGCTGTGTGGATAAGAGGACCATCCACCTCCAGCTGTTTGTCACTTTCATCCCATCCTTCCATTTCCTCTGGAGGGCCACCTCATGACACCTCAGTAAATGGGATCAGCAAAGGTCAGTCATCTCCCGCGTGTGACCGTTTGACATATGTCATTCATTCATCTCTGTGAGTGTGTGTGTGTATGTTAGCGTACATGTTATTAAATGTGTGGAATACTTCCATACATGCTTCCTACTATGCGTGTCGGTTTCAGACTCATTTTGTTCCCACAATAAAGCGCCCCATCGGGGGCCAAGCATCAGCAAACAAAGCATTATGCTGTTTCAACAGAGCCAACATCTTCCTTGTGTTATGTAAAATAGGCCATCTTACATGCTGTGATGAAAAGGATTTTGGAGCTCGGCGAACTCGAATGGGGTTAGATAATCATCCGAAATAAGGATCTATATAAAGATTTTTACGCATACAACCACCTAGATTAATTGTCCAATTGAACAATCTCCAATTGGAGAAAAATAAATAAAAAATAGCCCTCCGTTATCAGTGGCTATTTGAACCCGCTTCATCACTAGAATGAGAAAGATAGAAAGGTAAAAAAAGGTTAATAATTGGGCTCTTTGTACTGTAAATCCTGGGATATGGGCTTGTGAGTGTTTCATTACCACTGCCTAGTTTAGGTGATTCATATATCCATTATTATGTACTGTACACCAGGGGTATTCAATTCAAACTCTCAGGGGCTGCTGTGTCTTCTCCCTGCTATTTACCACTCACCTGGTTTAGATCAAAGTCTAGACCTCTGATTTAAAGGCAAGGATGAAAACTAATTAAATACTGCAGTCCTCATGGTCTGAAGTTGAATCTCCATGTCTGCTGTGCATTTTATGTCGCGCATTAGAGAGTCCAGGGGTCAAATGCTAATTTGATATCCTAAGACACCCGTAGAAGTATCCCCAACGCTAAGCTATGCTCTCCTTCCTTGGATGTTTAATTGACAAGGCCACATCTTCACTCCCATCTTGTTAACGTCCCAGGGATCCTCTCAGTGCTCTCCCTGTCTTCTGAGTGCACGTCCCTGGCCTCAGAGCTGCCCAAGGTGTCCTATGTGAAGGCCATCGATATCTGGCTGATTGCCTGCCTGCTGTTTGGCTTCGCCTCGCTAGTGGAGTATGCCGTGGTGCAGGTGATGCTCAACAGCCCCAAGCACATTGAGGCAGAGAAGGCCAAGATGGCGTCCAAGGCAAAGGGGAAGGAGAAGGCAGCGGGCAAGAACAACACGTTCAACGGCACCAGCGGGACGCCCTGTCATGTCAGCACGCTGCAGGTGGGTGAGGGGTGGTTGTGTGTGGTGGGTGAGGGAAAGGTGGGGAAGGGGATGGGCTTGTTTCTGGTGAGTGGGGGGAGGTTTGTGTGATTTAGAAATAAGTTGCCCCCAGACACTGCTCTAAGGTCAAGATGAAGTTGTCCCTAACCACTTCCCTCACAGTTGAATGAGGAATGGTTAACCTTGCATATATCCTCAGGCATGATGAGAGGGAAGTTAGAGATACCAATAGATAAATAGATAGCATTTATGAGTGATTGAATTGTCCTAACATCCCCTGCACTCTGGCCTTGCATGGATAAAGATTGACACAGGTACAGATTTCGCTTGTGAAATGTTATTTTCCATCATACACTTCATAGAAATGAATTTACATCGTAATGTATGTTAGTCAAGACTTGTGCAGAGTATTGTGCTGTGCGATTTGCAAGAAGATGACTCAAGTGGAAATCAAACGTAAATCAAATTAACGCCAATATGAGCTTAATGATTGAGTGAAAAAGTAGCAACTGTATGATTAGTATCTAATTTCCCCTGTAGCCAATGAGAAAGATTGAAATGTGTGTTTCAGAAGTTACTTCCCACTGATTCTGTTGTGACAGCATGTCGATTCATCACATAAAAAAATAGAAAATCCAAATTACAGCTCCAAAACATCAACATTAGGGACATTCTGCCATGCATGAGATAATTGTGTATCTGTTGCATTCTCATCTCTTCCTGAAAGAAACTGCCAGTTAGCATTGAAGGAATATGGTGGTTTGACAACAACCCAAAATTGCACCCTTTGAATGTGTCGAGATTTATACATTAGAGGTCGACCGATTATGATTTTTCAACGTCGATATCGACTGTTGGAGGACCAAAAAATGCCGATACCGATTAATCGGCCGATTTGTATATTTTAAATATATATTTGTAATAATGACAATTACAACAATACTGAATGAACACTTTTATTTTAACTTAATTTAAATCAATTTAGTCTGAAATAAATAATGAAACATGTTTAATTTGGTTTAAATAATGCAAAAACACCGTGTTGGAGAAGAAAGTAAAAGTGCAATATGTGCCATGTAAAAAAGATAACGTTTAAGTTCCTTGCTCAGAACATGAGAACATATGAAAGCTGGTGGTTCCTTTTAACATGACTCTTCAATATTCCCAGTTAGAAGTTTTAGGTTGTAGTTATTGTACACTGCTCAAAAAAATAAAGGGAACACTTAAACAACACAATGTAACTCCAAGTCAATCACACTTCTGTGAAATCAAACTGTCCACTTAGGAAGCAACACTGATTGACAATAAATTTCACATTGTGTTGTGCAAATGGAATAGAAAAAGGTGGAAATTATAGGCAATTAGCTAGAACCCCCCAAAAAAGGAGTGATTCTGCAGGTGGTGACCACAGACAACTTCTCAGTTCCTATGCTTCCTGGCTGATGTTTTGGTCACTTTTGAATGCTGGCGGTGCTCTCACTCTAGTGGTAGCATGAGACGGAGTCTACAACCCACACAAGTGGCTCAGGTAGTGCAGTTCATCCAGGATGGCACATCAATGCGAGCTGTGGCAAAAAGGTTTGCTGTGTCTGTCAGCGTAGTGTCCAGAGCATGGAGGCGCTACCAGGAGACAGGCCAGTACATCAGGAGACGTGGAGGAGGCCGTTGGAGGGCAACAACCCAGCAGCAGGACCGCTACCTCCGCCTTTGTGCAAGGAGGTGCACTGCCAGAGCCCTGCAAAATGACCTCCAGCAGGCCACAAATGTGCATGTGTCTGCTCAAACGGTCAGAAACAGACTCCATGAGGGTGGTATGAGGGCCCGACGTCCACAGGTGGGGGTTGTGCTTACAGCCCAGCACCTGCAGGACGTTTGGCATTTGCCAGAGAACACCAAGATTGGCAAATTCGCCACTGGCGCCCTGTGCTCTTCACAGATGAAAGCAGGTTCACACTGAGCACATGAGCACATGTGACAGACGTGACAGAGTCTGGAGACGCCGTGGAGAACGTTCTGCTGCCTGCAACATCCTCCAGCATGACCGGTTTGGCGGTGGGTCAGTCTGGTGTGGGGTGGCATTTCTTTGTGGGGCCGCACAGGCCTCCATGTGCTCGCCAGACGTAGCCTGACTGCCATTAGGTACCGAGATGAGATCCTCAGACCCTTTGTGAACCATATGCTGACACATGCACATTTGTGGCCTGCTGGAGTCATTTTGCAGGGCTCTGCAGTGCACCTCCTTGCACAAAGGCGGAGGTAGCGGTCCTGCTGCTGGGTTGTTGCCCTCCTACGGCCTCCTCCACGTCTCCTGATGTACTGGCCTGTCTCCTGGTAGCGCCTCCATGCTCTGGACCACTACGCTGACAGACACAGCAAACCTTTTTGCCACAGCTCGCATTGATGTGCCATCCTGGATGAACTGCACTACCTGAGCCACTTGTGTGGGTTGTAGACTCCGTCTCATGCTACCACTAGAGTGAGAGCACCGCCAGCATTCAAAAGTGACCAAATCATCAGCCAGGAAGCATAGGAACTGAGAAGTTGTTTGTGTCACCACCTGCAGAATCACTACTTTTTTGGGGGTGTCTTGCTAATTGCCTATAATTTCACCTTTTGTCTATTCCATTTGCACAACAGCATGTGAAATTTATTGTCAATCAGTGTTGCTTCCTAAGTGGACAGTTTGATTTCATAGAAGTGTGATTGACTTGGAGTTACATTGTGTTGTTTAAGTGTTCCCTTTATTTTTTTGAGCAGTGTAGTTATAGGACTATTTCTCTCTGTACTGTTTGTATTTCATATACCTTTGACTATTGGATGTTCGTATAGGCACTATAGTATTGCCTGCCTAATCTCGGGAGTTGATAGGCTTGAAGTCATAAAAGAGCTGCTGGCAAACGCAGGAAAGTGCTGTTTGAATGAATGCTTACGAGCCTGCTGCTGCCTACCCCCGCTCAGTCAGACTGCTCTATCAAATATCAAATCATAGACTTAATTATAATATAACAAACACACAGAAATACGAGCCTTAGTTTCCAGATTTAACCATATTCGAAAACTAAACGTTTACTCTATCAGTGAAATACGGAACCGTTCTTTATTTTGAGCGGGTGGCATCCATACGTCTAAATATTGCTGTTACATTACATAACCTTCAATGTTCTGTCATAATTATGTAAAATTCTGGCAAATTAATTACGGTATTTGTTAGGAGGAAATGGTCTTCACACAGTTCGCAACGAGCCAGGCGGCCCAAACTGCTGCATATACCCTGACTCTGCTTGCACAGAACACAAGAGAAGTGACACAATTTCCCCAGTTCATATTGCCTGCTAACATGAATTTCTTTTAACTAAATATGCAGGTAAAAAAATATATACTTGCGTATTGATTTTAAGAAAGGCATTGATGTTCATGGTTAGGTACATTGGTGCAACAACAGTGCTTTTTTCACGAATGTGCTTCATCACCTGTTTGGCGAAGTAGGCTGTGATTTGATTATAAATTAACAAGCACCGCATTGATTATTTGCAACGCAGGACAAGCTAGTTAAACTAGTAATATCACCAACCATGTGTAGTTAACTAGTGATTATGTTAAGATTGATTGTTTTTTATAATATACGTTTAATGCTAGCTAGCAACTTACATTGGCTCCTTGCTGCACTCGCGTAACAGGTGGTCAGCCTGCCACGCAGTCTCCTCCTGGAGTGCAATGTAATCGGCCATACTCAGCATCCAAAAATGCCGATTTACCGATTGTTATGAAAACTTGAAATCGGCCCTAATTAATCGGCCATGCCGATTTAATCGGTCGCCTTCTATTATACACATATATATATGGACGTGCAAGAGTGATCATCTCCGTATGTCTCCATCCTACCCTACAACCACCCTAGAACCATAGGAAAAAACAGAACAGATCTGACCGAAACCACACCAAAGAGTCCTGACAGGGTTGGCAAAGCACCACAGTCATAAATCAACTCATGTCAGAATGTCACACGAATGAAGGCCTTATTCAATTGGAGGTGGTCGGAGGACAGGCTTTGAGACGTACAAAGGGTATGGCAAGCATCATCACCATTTCTTTCCAAAGTCGAGTCAGGCAAGTCCTCAATTCTTCCATTGTCTCCCATTTCCCCTGGTAATAAGGGCCAGGTGATCTGTGGCACCCATTTGCGCTCCTCCCGCGCTTCCCCGGCTCCTTAAATGTGAGACTGTGAGTCGCTGGGTATGACAGAAACAGAACAGGGCATTTGTTGAGTTTTTTCCTACGTTGAGTCAGGCTCCTCTCAGGTTGGCTTAACACTACTGTCGACGTCTCTGTGGCTCTGGCCGCAATGGCTCCGCGTTGGCAGTAGCTGCCATCTGTGGCAAGGGAGGAGGAAATGGGATGTGATTGGAGCTCTAGCTGACTCCTGTTACATTGCCTGCCGAGATTTACATTTACATTTACATTTACATTTAAGTCATTTAGCAGACGCTCTTATCCAGAGCGACTTACAAATTGGTGCATTCACCTTATGATATCCAGTGGAACAACCACTTTACAATAGTGCATCTAACTCTTTTAAGGGGGGGGGTTAGAAGGATTACTTTATCCTATCCTAGGTATTCCTTAAAGAGGTGGGGTTTCAGGTGTCTCCGGAAAGTGGTGATTGACTCCGCTGACCTGGCGTCGTGAGGGAGTTTGTTCCACCATTGGGGTGCCAGAGCAGCGAACAGTTTTGACTGGGCTGAGCGGGAACTGTACTTCCTCAGAGGTAGGGAGGCGAGCAGGCCAGAGGTGGATGAACGCAGTGCCCTTGTTTGGGTGTAGGGCCTGATCAGAGCCTGAAGGTACGGAGGTGCCGTTCCCCTCACAGCTCCGTAGGCAAGCACCATGGTCTTGTAGCGGATGCGAGCTTCAACTGGAAGCCAGTGGAGAGAGCGGAGGAGCGGGGTGACGTGAGAGAACTTGGGAAAGTTGAACACCAGACGGGCTGCGGCGTTCTGGATGAGTTGTAGGGGTTTAATGGCACAGGCAGGGAGCCCAGCCAACAGCGAGTTGCAGTAATCCAGACGGGAGATGACAAGTGCCTGGATTAGGACCTGCGCCGCTTCCTGCGTGAGGCAGGGTCGTACTCTGCGAATGTTGTAGAGCATGAACCTACAGGAACGGGTCACCGCCTTGATGTTAGTTGAGAACGACAGGGTGTTGTCCAGGATCACGCCAAGGTTCTTAGCACTCTGGGAGGAGGACACAATGGAGTTGTCAACCGTGATGGCGAGATCATGGAACGGGCAGTCCTTCCCCGGGAGGAAGAGCAGCTCCGTCTTGCCGAGGTTCAGCTTGAGGTGGTGATCCGTCATCCACACTGATATGTCTGCCAGACATGCAGAGATGCGATTCACCACCTGGTTATCAGAGGGGGGAAAGGAGAAGATTAATTGTGTGTCGATGTATGTTGCCGTTAACTGAGAGAAAGTCAGAGAGCTGGAGAGTGACTGGACAGGAATGTTTGGAGTAGTGGGACTAATGCAATGTTTTCAATTGTTCCCATCACCACCCACTGCCATTGTGCACTTGAGCACAGCACTTAAGCAGGTAAGGTGTTAAGGGGCACTGCTCTTTGGATGACCCTCTGCTCCTCCAATGATTGTGCTGTTGTTACTCTATCCACTTTTCCCTTTTCCAGGTGGGAGAGACCCGGTGCAAAAAGGTGTGCACCTCCAAGTCGGACCTGTGCACCAATGACCTCAGCATTGTTGGCTCACTGCCGCGGGACTTTGAGCTCTCCAACTTTGACTGCTATGGGAAGCCCATCACCTTGCCTCACGGCCCGAGCAAAAGCCAGGCCAAGGCCAAGAAACCGCCACCGCCCAAACCTGTCATCCCCTCAGCCGCCAAGCGGGTCGACCTCTACGCCCGAGCCCTCTTCCCCTTCTCCTTCCTCTTTTTCAACGTCATCTATTGGTCCGTGTACTTGTGATCATGGAAGGAATTTAAGGATTTTGACCACATTTTCTACTAATGTCCATCTTTGCCCTGTGATCTCGTATTTTGATCCATTCTTCCTTAATTCAAGTTGTTTATGTATTTATATGAATCTATATTATTAACTATCATTATTGGCACTAGAAAAATCATATCGTCCACTAATTCATGATTGGCACTAGGATAAGAAGAAAAGCATCACAGGTGTATTTCATGAGATGAATCATATACAAATGATTTGACAATTTGAAAATAGATAGAATTAAGAAAATAATAATCAATGAAAAATATATCAAGATTTAAGAATTGATCAAAAATATAAATAAAAAATAGAATCAATTAATTATTTATTGAAAATATTAGTGAAATTGCCAGGTCCTCTGCTTTTTGGTGCTATTTTCCGGAACTTGCTTACAACTTTGATAAGATGGCATTGGCACAACGTTTACAATTGCATGTAAAAAATTGCTTATATGAATATAAATACAGTATATTAGATCTATCAAAGTTTATTAATATTATGATTTTTTTTTCTCCAGTACTCCTGTTGATATGTGAAACACCTTTTCCTTGTTCAGATGGTTATATGACATTGCCATGACGAGAATTGTAACTTTTGACCATCTCTCACATGACTACATATCATGTGTAAATGGGTTAACAAACTGACCATATATATATTATTTGCAAATGTGCAATTTACAAACTAACCAACAAATGTTTATATGAATCACACAATTATGTATTTGTGATATTTGTAGTAGTCTAAATCTGTCTGTCCCTACACACATTTATCACAGATTTACTACAATAACTAAATAAAGTAAGATTGATCTCATTTTGGAAGACAGTATACCCATTGTTCATTAAAATAAACTCAAGGATTTTGTCAGATATCTGAAACATAACCCCCATCCCACTAAAGTATTCACATGGTATCAAAAGATTAACTTCTACTCATAAAAACAGTCACATTTGTGAAAGATCATTCCCAGTAAGATTGATAATTGGGGAACATCTATCCGTCTTTCTCACTCCATGAGCCGACCCATATTTTCCCAACATGCAAACTGCACATTAAGCACGCCACACAGCTGTTTCTCCCCGTGACAGTCTTGCGCCTCTCCTAATCTACCAACTGGCCATCAATTATGCATTGGAAATGTGTTTGGATATTGACCTCAAAGTATCATTGCGAGACTCCTCAATATGAAATCTGTCTCCGACTTAACGAACCAAGATAAATACCGACCTTATGTCATGACAAATGGCCCATATAAATGAAGCAGAAGGAGATCTGGTTTGTTGAGAATAGAAGAAAATGAGAGTCATTTTAGTGGTTATATTACTTGGGGTTGGTCCATAGATTCATTAATAACACGTTTTGATTATATGCTTATTTACCAAGCAAATAAGTACCATCATGACGACTTTCCTGTTGCTGTCATGGTAACAGACATAATGGAGGGAACCAATCTCGCCTACTGATGTTTCTGGAATGAGGACACGTGCCAGACGATAAAGTCTAGACAAAACAATAACAACAGGTGAGTTAAACAAGAATGACAAATGAGTTAAAATAATCTCCTCGTTTTAAAGGTATACTTATATTACTCTGGAAATGCACGGTTTTTAGGACCAAAATGTGTTGGTTATATTGATTTTGCTAAAAATCTATCGGTTTTGTCGTTAAAATCGACTGGTTCCCATGGAATATCCTCCCAAGGATTTGAACCTTATTTCGAAAGTCTCAGAGAATAAGATTGACCTCTGCAGTGCCCACTAGAGGATGTTTCTATTGCTGCCTTTAATTCAAATGGTTGGAGGAGATTCATTCACTCACATGGATCTAGCATCTAAAGGTACCCTTGGAACAGAAAATGAACAAGTGATGCTGGGGGAATATGTAGTCAAATACCACACCATCAAATAAACAGAAGCCAGTTGATTAAATAGCAATTTTGATCACATTTTGTGTACGATCTTTTTGTCTTTTTCCTTCACTACAAATCATCACGCAATCTAGGTTATTTTTGGGTCAGTCAGATGCCTTGTTCCCATAGAAACAGCATTATGAGACAAGAACTTGTTTATCTTGTTTATTACTATTTTTAAAAACAATGTTATTATAGTCAATGGCGTTTGAGATGAAGGAAAGTATTTATGCCACAGGACTCATGGCGTGTTTCTCTCCGTTTCACATCCTCTTTCATCACTGACGTAACCGTGATAACTCTGAGTCTCCACCACCCCTACCCTCCTCCACCCCCCTGCTGCTAACACATCTCTGTATCTGCACCACCCTCCTCCACCCCCCTGCTGCTAACACATCTCTGTATCTGCACCACCCCCCACCCACCTTCAGCTTCCATGCCGCTAACACAGCTTTGTATCCTATAAATCACAGACTGTCTTCTAATCCAACCTGACCTTTCAAAGAGGGACAACCCCCCCCACATGGGACACACAGGTAACCAACAGACTTGAGTGACAGTTGGAGCTGATGAGCTAAAATAGGAGCTATTCCCACACTGGCTCTCATCTTAGAATTTACATGTGGTCAATTATCACCCCCACAGGTTCACAAGATGGCACAAAGTTCATTGTGAGAACCAGGATGATAGTTATAGCTGATTAGCTCAAATAGGAGTGATTTCTGAGTTGTCTCTTAAATGTACTGTACAGTATGTTCAATTATTCCTTCCACTTCACTCTATAGATTCCAGGTCATGGAACGTAGGGTTAATTGTGCTTAAGCTTTCCTGGAGCTCCCGAGAGGCGCAGCGGTCTAAGGCACTGCATCTCGTCCGGGTTAAGGGAGGGTTTGGCTGGGGTAGGACGTCATTCTAAATAAGAATTTGTTCTTAACTGACTTGCGTAGTTAAATAAAGGTTAAATAAGTAAAAAATAATAAAAAGAGATGATGTGGTAATTTTGGGGCATTAGATCATCTTCAACTCTGAAATTATTATGACATTTTTTCTGTAGCTCATCCTCTGAAATGATAGAGAGATTTAACCACAGATAATTCTAATGATTGATGCACAGTGCATTTGGAAAGTATTCAGACCCCTAGACTTTTTTTCAACATATGGTTACATTATAGCCTTATTCTATAATGGATTAAACATTTCTTCTTCTCATCAATCTACACACAATACCCCATATTTACAAAGTCATATTTTTTTTTTTTTTACATTTTTGAAAAATAAAAAACAAACTGAAATATCACATTTACGTAAGTATTCAGACCCTTTACTCAGTACTTTCTTTAAGCACCTTTGGCGGCGATTACAGCCTTGATTGTTCTTGGGTAAGAAGCTACAACCTTGGCACACCTGTATTTGGGGAGTTGCTCCCATTCTTCTCTGCAGATCCTCTTAAGCGTCATCAGGTTGGATGGGGAGCGTTGCTGCCCAGCTATTTTCAGGTCTCTCCAAAGATGTTCGATCGGGTTAATGCCTGGGCTCTGGCTGGGCCACTCAAGGACATTCAGAAACTTGTGCTGAAGCCACTCCTGCATTGTCTTGGCTATGTGCTTAGGGTCGTTGTCCGGTTGTCCTTCACCCCAGTCTGAGTTCCTGAGTGCTCTGGAGTAGGTTTTCATCAAGGATCTCTCTCTAACTTATTTTTTAACTTATTGTGTACATAATGTTGCTGCTACCGTCTCTTATGACCGAAAATAACTTCTGGACATCAGAAAAGCGATTACTCACCGCGGACTGGAAGAAACTTTTTCCTTTAACGAGTCCAACGAGAAAGATAGCCTGCTTTCACTGGAACAGGCCCAGATCCACGCCTTTTTCTTGAAGAAAAGATGCCGGAAAAGGGGATGCAGATCGGGGAGCCTTCTGATAATCCGGAGGCGAGCAAGTGAACTCCCAATGCCTTCCATTCTTCTTGCTAAAGTGCAATCGTGATAAAATTAATTGATGACCTAATATTAAGATTATCCTACCAACAGGACATTAAAAACTGCAACATCCCATGTTTCACCGAGACGTGGCTGAGCGAAGAAACGGACAATATAGAGCTGGCGGGATTTTCCATGCACCGGCTTACCTCTGGTAAGACGAGGGGTGGGGGTGTGTGTCTTTTTGTCTATAACAGCTGGTGCGCGATGTCTAATATTAAAGAAGTTTCGAGGTATTGGTCTCCTGAGGTAGAGTATCTTATGAAAAGTTGTCAACCGCACTATCTATCAAGAGTTCTCATCTGTATTATTCGTAGCCGTCTATTTACCACCACAAAGCGAAGCTGGCACTAAGACCGCTCTCAACCAACTGTATAAGGCCATAAGCAAAGAAGAAAATGCTCACCCAGAAGCGGTGCTCCTAGTGGCCGGGGACTTTAATGCAGACAAACTTAAAATCAGTTTTACCAAATTTTTACCAGCATGTCACATGTGCAACCAGGGGGAAAAATCCTGGACCACCTTTACTCCACACACAGAGATGCATACAAAGCTCTCCCCCGCCCTCCATTTGCAAATCTGACCATAATTCTATCCTCCTGATTCCTGCTTACAAGCAAAAACTAAAGCAGGAAGTACCAGTGACTCACTCAATGCGGAAGTGGTCAGATGACATGAATGCTACATTACAGGACTGTTTTCCTGAAACAGACTGGAATGTGTACCGGGATTCATCCAATGGAATTGAGGAATACACCACCTCAGTCATCGGTTTCATCAATAAGTGCATCGATGACGAGCTAAAGGCTAGAGCTGCCGCTTTCAAGGACCAGGAGACTAATCCGTACGTTTATAAGAAATCCCGCTATGCCCTCAGATGAACCATCGAACAAGCAAAGCGTCAATACAGGATTAAGATTGAATCCTACTACACCAGCTTTGACGCTCGTCGGATGTGGCAGGGCTTGAAATCTATTACGAAATACAAAGGTAAACCCAGATGTGAGCTGCCCAGTGACACGAGCCTACCAGACGAGCTAAATGCCTTTAATGCTGGCTTCGAGGCAAGCAACACTGAAGCATGCACGAGTGCACCAGCTGTTCTGGATGACTGTGTGATAACGCTCTCGGTAGCCGGTGTGATCAAAACCTTTAAACAGGTCAACATTCACAAAGCCGCTGGGCCAGACAGATTACCAGGACGTCTACTCAAAGCATGCGTGGACCAACTGTCAAGTGTCAGTTTAGACATTTTTGAACTCTCCCTGACCGAGTCTGTAATAACTGCATGTTTCAAGCAGACCACCATAGTCCCTGTGCCCAAGGAAGCGAAGGTAACCTGCCTAAATTATTACCGCCCTGTGGCCCTCACGTCGGTAGCCATAAAGTGCTTTGAAAGGCTGGTCATGGCTCACATCAACAGCATCCTCCCAGACACCCTAGACCCACTCCAATTTGCATATCGCCGCAACAGATCCACAGATGACGCACTCAATTGCACGCCACACTGCCCTTTCTCACCTGGACAAAAGGAACAGCTATGTGAGAATGCTGTTCATTGACTACAGCTCAGCATTCAACACCATAGTGTCCACGAAGCTCAGCACTAAGCGAAGGACTCTGGGACTAAACACCTCCCAGGACTTCCTGACGGGCCACCCCCAGGTGGTAAGGGTAGGCAACAACACGTCTGCCACGCTGATCCTTAACATTGGGGCCCCTCAAGGGTGTGTACTTAGTCCCCTCCTGTATTCCCTTTTCACCCACAACTGCGTGGCCAAACACGACTCCAACACCATCGTTAAGTTTGCTGACGACACAACAGTGGTAGGCCTGATCATCGACAACGATGAGACGGCCTATAGGGAGGATGTCAGAGAACTGGCAGTGTGGTGCCAGGACAATAACCTCTCCCTCAATGTGAGCAAGACAAAGGAGCTGATCGTGGACTACAGGAAAAGGTCGGCCAAACAGCCTCCCATTAACATTGACGGGGCTGTAGTCGTGCGCGTCGAGAGTTTCAAGTTCCTTGGTGTCCACATCACCAACGAACTATCATGGTCCAAACATACCAAGACAGTCATGAAGAGGGCATGACAAAACCTTTTCCCCCTCAGGAGACTGAAAAGATTTGGCATGGGTCCCCAGATCCACAAAAGGTTCTACAGCTGCACCATCGAGAGCATCCTGACCGTGTGCATCACCGCCTGGCATGGTAACTGCTCGGCATCTGACAGTAAGGCGCTACAGAGGGTAGTGCGAATGGCCCAGTACATTACTGGGGCCAAGCTTCCTGCCATCCAGGAACTATATAATATGCGGTGTCAGAGGAAAGACCATAAAATTGTCAGAGGCTCCAGTCATCCAAGTTATAGACTGTTTTCTCTGCTACCGCACGCAAGCGGTACCAGAACACCAAGTCTAGGACCATGGGGCGCTTCAACAGCTTCTACCCCCAAGCCATTAGACTGCTCAACAATTCATAAAAATCACCACCGGACAATTTACATTGACAAGCCCCCCTCTTGTACACTGCTGCTACTCACTGTTTGTTTGTTACCTATGCTAGTCACTTTGCCCCCACCTACATGTACAGATTACCTCAACTAGCACGTACCCCTGCACACTAACTCAGTACCGGTGCCCCCTGTATATAGCCTCTACTTTGTATTATTACTTTTTATTTTAGCCTACTTGGTAAATATTTTCTTCTTGACCTGCACTGTTGGTTAAGGGCTTGTAATTAAGCATTTCACGGTAAAGTCTAGACTTGTTGTATTCGGCACATGTGGCAAATACATTTTGATTTGATTTTACTTTGCGCCGTTCATCTTTCCCTCGATCCTGACTAGTCCCCCAGTCCCTGCTGCTGAAAAACATCCCCACAGCATGATTCTGCCACCACCATGCTTCACCGTAGGGATAGTGCCAGGTTTCCTCCAGATATTACGCTTGGCATTCAGGCAAAATAATTCAATCTTGGTTTCATCAGGCCAGCATCCCAGAGTCTCCTCTTTACTGTTGATGTTGAGACTGGTGTTTTGCGGGTACTATTTAATGAATCTGCCAGTTGAGGACTTGTTAAGCGTCTGTTTCTCAAACTAGACACTCTAATGTACTTGTCCTCTTGCTCAGTTGGGCACCGGGGCCTCCCACTCCTCTTTCTATTCTGGTTAGAGCCAGTTTGCACTGTTCTGTGAAGGGAGTAGTACACAGCGTTGTACCAGATCTTCAGTTTCTTGGCAATTTCTTGCATGGAATAGCCTTCATTTCTCAGAACAAGAATAGACTGACGAGTTTCAGAAGAAAGGTCTTTGTTTCTCGCCATTATAGAGCCTGTAATCGAACCCGCAAATGCTGATGCTCCAGATACTCAACTAGTGTAAATAAGGCCAATTTTATTGCTTCTTTAATCAGAACAACAGTTTTCAGCTGTGCTAACATAATTGCAAAAGGGTTTTCTAATGATCAATTAGCCTTTTAAAATGATAAACTTAGATTAGCTAACACATGTGCCAGTAGGAGCACAGGAGTGATGGTTGCTGATAATGTGCCTCTGTACACCTATGTAGATATTTCATAAAAAATCTGCAGTTTCCAGCTACAATTGTTATTTACAACATTATCAATGTCTACACTGTATTTCTGATCAATTTGATGTTATTTTAATGGACAAAAAATGTGCTTTTCTTTCAAAAACAAGGACATTTCTAAGTGACCGCAAACTTTTTAATGGTAGTTTATGTAATTAAGGTATTTCTGTTTTTATTTTTAATACATTTGCAAAAATGTCTAAACCTGTTTTTGCTTTGTCATTATGGGGTATTGTCACGCCCTGACCTTAGTTCCTTTTTTATGTATCTATTTTGGTTTGGTCAGGGCGTGAGTTGGGGTGGGCATTCTATGTTTTTGTTCTATGTTTTATATTTCTATGTGTTTGGCCGGGTGTGGTTCTCAATCAGGGGCAGCTGTCTATCATTGTCTCTGATTGAGAACCATACTTAGGTAGCCTTCTCCCACCTGTATTTTGTGGGTAGTTGTTTTTTCTGTTTTTGTGTCTGCACCAGACAGAACTGTTTCGCTTTCGTTCTCCTGTTGGTTGTTTTTGTTCAATGATTTTTTTTTGATTAAATCTTGAACACTTTAAACGCTACACCTTGGTCCATTCTTCCTTCAGCCCACGACGATCGTTACAGGTATTGTGTGTAGATTGAGGATTTGTTCATATTTAATCCATTTACGAATAAGGCTATAACGTAACAATGTGGAAAAAGTCAAGGGGTCTGAGTACTTTCTGAATGCACTCTCTCTCTTTGGATTTAACAACCTCAATTGCTGTATTCAAAAAGGTTAACTCACCAATTACTGTACCGTAGTCTGAATTTGTGAAAGGATTACTTGTTAATGAGATGCAGATCAAATTAAGGTGTCGAGATTATGTTCATTGCAAGACTCAAGGAACTGTGGTCACTATGACTTCCTGTAACAGAATGGGGTCGTGGGCGTCTCAACACCGGGCTTGGGCTGAGTTGACTGAAGCAATTGCCAAGCTGTCCATGACTCCTGGCTCGGTTGCCAAGAGTGAACAAGTTAGTTCTGCTCAGACCTGAGAGTGAAGAATGGGAAGGATGAATGGAGTGTGTGGGTGTCTGTGAGAGAGCAAGTTAGAGAGGAAATGTGACAGCATGCAAGAAGGAAAGAGAACACAAGTCATCATGGAATATTACTGGAGTCACACAGAAAGAGAGATTGAGAAGAAACATGGAAGAGAAGAAGCATCTAGAAATCTGGAAGGGTTGTTAAACATGTAATTAATATACCGTGTTAACCATCTCCAACCTCAGCCATTTACGCCCCCTCAACTCCCTGAAACAGTCTCAGGGCTCTTCTTCTAGATAAGGCCATTACAATCATCTCAAACACTATTTTACTGTGAACAATGATAGGATAATTATAATATCTTAGGCATATGTACACTGAGTGTACAAAACATTAAGAACACCTTCCTAATGTTGAGTTGCACCCCCCTTTTTGGCCTCGGACCAGCCTCAATTAATCGGGGCATGGGCCATTCTTCATATACACGGGGAAATGCGTTGCATTTAGTGACACAAACCCGTGCGCCTGGCACTTACTACCATACCCCGTTCAAAGGCACACATACACAATCCATGTCTCCAGGCTTAAAAATCCTTCTGTAACCGGTCTCCTCCCTTTCCGTATAGATTAAGTGTATTTAAGTGACATCAATAAGAGATCAGTGTAGATATTCGGAGTGTGTTATAGTTCAGATATCTCTAATGTACATACTTGAGTACCATTACAATTCCAAGCACAGGGATCTTACATTAGAAAGCATACAGTATTACACAATCTCTAATGCGTGATGCTTTTGATCCACAGCCCAGAGACCATGGGTGTTATAGGGTGGCGCAGTGGTCTAGGGCACTGCATCGCAGTGCTAGCTGCGCCACCAGAGTCTCTGGGTTCGCGCCCAGGCTGGGCTGGGTTCGCGCCCAGGCTCTGTCGCAGCCGGCAGATCCGTGGGGCGACGCACAATTGGCATAGCGTCGTCCGGGTTAGGGAGGGTTTGGCCGGTAGGGATATCCTTGTCTCAGTATGTAAAAAAAATAATTATAATAATAAAAACAGGAAAAAATCATAAAAATAATAATAATAAGAAAAATAAAAAATATAAAAATAAAATTTTAAAAGATAAAATAATGTAATAAATTGTATGAACTCTACTGTAAGTCGCTCTGGATAGGAGCGTCTGCTCTTGGCCGGTAGGGATATCCTTGTCTCAGTATGTAAAAATGTAATAAAATGTATGCACTCTACTGTAAGTCGCTCTGGATAAGAGCGTCTGCTAAATGACAAAAATAAAAAAATAATTTTTTAAAAAATAGGGTGGCTAAACTTCCTAATTTGGCCTCGTTTTAGATTTGGTTCATTAATAAGAAATGCTAGCAGCCATGACCGAATTAAAATGTGAGTCGTGTGTGTTCGCAGGTGGGAAGAGTTCGAAAAACTATTTAGCCCATTAGCTGCAGCCGGTTGGTGTGCGATCATGGCAAAGTTGTTTTCTCCGGGGCTAGTTAATAAATTACACAAAGTAAACAAGACAGTTTTTATGTTGCACACCTTTCAGTTCTCATGAAATGCTTTCAATATTTGTATATGAATTTCTACAATTTATAGTTGGTTTGAGGTTAAGTCATTGAAATTTGTAGCTATTGGAATTGTAACATATTGTCCCATGTACATTGTGTAATTTACCGACAGTCCCTAACTAGCCCCATAGGAATATCCAAAGCCAACCTAAACTTACCACAGACATTACGATTGGGTCGCATGCAGCTCTACTCTGAATTGATGATTACTTGTTTACTGCCAGCTGTGGGCAGGATTGAAACTAACCCAACCTACATTTATGTTGTGATGCAGTCACGACCACACACAATTCTGTTTTGGATGAGACTGACTTTATGACCAAAATGTATTCTATTTACACTTTCTAGTCAATTTTGACAGTAGAATAAATGTTGGACTCATATCGGTGACACATGATATCCATGATAGATTGGCTCGTGGGAATTGTCGCTGTTTGTAATATGCTTGGTCTAACACGTTTTTCGCCTCATGACTTTTTATGCATTCATGCCGCCACCTTGTTGTATACAGTATATGCTCAAGGAGCATTTCGGTCACTGAGGCATCAGCGACTGCCATTAGAAGACAGTGGCAGATGCAGTGTCCTCAGGTCCCTCATCAATTGACAAGGTTGCTGTGAACTAAATTCCCAAGAAGCTCAATTTGAAAGGAAATTTCCTCAAAAGTGGGCCAGGAATCATTATCTTTTCGTCATCCATGGTTGTCAGTGACAGCCTTTAATATGCACATATTTTTGTTTATTCTTCTATGAAATTATTACTCAGGGTTACAGATGTTTGGGGGTTGTTTTTGGCCTTGGTTTTTCCGTTTATATTTAGAGGTTGACGTTAGCGTGTTGGGCACACTAATTGGTGTCACTTCATTGTCAGTATGTGTTACAGCTGTGGTGACTTGTCATCTCGCTGGCACAGGTGATATTTAAGAGCGGCTGGCCCAGTGCTCCAGTTGGCTTGAGAAATGGGGAGGGTTAACACCTTTAGTTGGCTCTCCCTATTTGGTAAAAAAAAAATCCTTCTTCCCTGCTTTTGTTCCACCTTTTGGTTTGCTTCCTGTCTTTAAGAATGGTATGGGTTTTAATTTTGTTTGCATCTTCTTGGGCAAATTTAGTGGGTGCTCATGGTGGGTGTCTTTTAGGTCCCAGTTGTTGTTGCTCGTCAACTTTCAGTGGACACCCCCATGAATGTCTTTGAGGACCTCTCCTAGACCCCCACCTGTTTTGTTTCGGTTGTTAATGACTCTTTGTTGGTTCCCCCTACTGTTTGCGCAATCATTTATGGTTTCTTGCTAGGGAACCTAACAAAATGAGGGCTCGTCCAGGATTTTGTTTCCCTGGAATATAGTAGTTGTTCTAATCAGATATTTGAGTGTTCGAGAGACACTTGTGGTAGTTTGTCACAGACATCCAACCAGAGTGGTTATATGATTGGTGGAATTATTTTGAAAGTTCATAAACAAAAAAGCTGTGGACTTTAAGTTGGAAGCATTTGTGGAAACCCCTACATGGGAGATGCTAGTTAAATGTTGCTCGTCATTGCAAAGTTACACATGCCAATTCAAAAGCAGTAGTCAAAGAGTTAGTGGAGGAGGAAATCCTTTCGGAGAGGGAGGATGATGGAAAAGATCCTACGGGTGGTAGAGTACACCCCGTAGACATGCAATTGCGAGACGTAGAACGAAAAGCAAAATGGGAACAGTAGAAATTAGAGCTTGTGCACAAGGAAAGAGATCATGAGGAGAGATTGGAGCATCAGAAATTAGAGCTTGAGCACAAGGAAAGGGAAAGAGAATGAGTAGCCAGACAAAAACAGGAATGTGAGCGTGCCATTCGATTAAAAGAGATGGTGCTGGTAGCACGACAAAGAGAGAGATCTAGAAGTACTCCAAATCAAGTCAGGCCATTCTGTTACCTCAGCAAAGTTTGATCTTGGTCGGAACAGCCGGCTTATATCACCTTTCAACGAAAAGGAGGTGGATGTATATTTTACGCTGTTTAAACGGATTGCCACATCCCTAAAATGGCTCCTCAAATTTTCTTGTGGGAGAAGCTCAGAAAGTGTATGCCGCTTTATCTCTTGACCAGAGCTCAGATTGACACTGTTAAAACTGCTATTGTTCAGCTTACGAGTTGGTCCCAAAGGAATACAAACAGTCCCGTAAATTATGAAAGACCAAATCACAAAGCCATGTTGAATTCGCAAGGGAACAAGCATTGTGGTGTGGATCTCAAGAGGTCAAGACCTTGAGGATTTAAAGACACTCATACTTCTCGAGCAGAATTGCCTTCACAAAAGGGTTGCTACCTACATTTTATGAGCACAAGGATCTTACTCTTGAGAAAGCTCAAGTCCTTGCAGATGAGGTTGCGTTGACACATAGAACTACCTTCACAAACAAAGCACTCAGCAGTTATCCATAAACAAAAAGCAATCCAGCGATGTCTCCTCCTACTGCGAAGTTTCAGTCTTTTTCCCCCGTGACCAAAGACAAGGATTGTCAGAAAACGTTTTTTTTGTATCCCCCAAGTATCTTTTCTCACGGCAGTAATGACGCACATCGTCTCTGTCCTAAGTTGAAACAGAAAAATAAATGTATTCTTGTGGGAGCCCTCCAGCCCATCAAGTGTGTGGATAGGACTGGTTTATTTCCTAAACAAGACGTTGGATCAGATTCTTTGTTTCAGACGGGTCTGTGTCTGAAGAGTGGCGATGCTGTTAAGCAGCCAGTGAAGACACTGGGGCAGCCCAATCCTTCATTTTGGAGGGTGTTTAGCTTTTTTCTGACACTTCAGCAACTGGTTACAGTGTGTTAGTACAAGGTTTGGAGATGAGTTGCATGTATAATGTGGAACTCAAGATTGATCTTGTTTCTGGTTCCATTGTCATTGGGGTGAGGCCTAGCCTACCAGTGGAAGGGGTCTCATTCATTTTGGGAAACGATTTGGCTGGAGGGAAGGTTGTGCCATATCCTGTTGTTTGTAAGCAACCCAGAGTGGAGTAACCTGATGGGTTATCAGAAACGTACCATAGAGTATTCTCAGCATGTGCCATTACACATGCTATGTCTAAGAAAGTTGTTGGGGCAAGTCCAGTGTTGAGGAGGATGTCAGCGGTCCCACCATGTTCAATCTGTCTGAGACGTTAATGTGTGATCCTGATTTCGGTAAAACCTCCTGAGTTGACCTCTCCTTTGAAAACCCCAAATGCGAGCAAGTTTGTAGAACCACTGAAGGAAGAGCGGGTCCCTACAGTTGACACTTCAATGTCTAGGAAGCAGCTGATTGCTGAACAGAGTAAAGAGGTTTCCCTTTTTCCTCTTTTTGCTGAGATGCGTCCAGAGGAGGAGTTTGATAAAGTTTGTGTGGGTTACTTTGTAAATAGCAAGAATGCCATTTCCTCTACTTCTGGCAAGACGATTGTCCTAGTATATCTCAAATTGTTGTTCCAGTTACCCTTCTACAAGAGATACTGAGGTTGGCTCACAATGGTAGGATGGCAGGCCATCTTGGGGTCAACAGGACAAATGACCGTATCTTGCATAACTGCTTCCAACCTGGTCTGAAACAGGATATTGTGACATACAGTAAATCCGGTCTCGTTTGCCAGAGGACGGGTAAACCGAGTCAAGCTGCACCGGTTGCACTTTTTGCAGCCTCGTCCTGCTTTTGATTAACCTTTCAGCAGGGTTCTGGTGGACTGTGTTGGTCCTTTGCCCAAAGCAAATACTGCTAACTAGTTTCTCTTAACCATCATGTGCACTGCCACTTATTTCCCTGAGGCCATTCCACTGAGGAAAATCACGGCTCCCAGTATTCTTAAGGCCTAGGTGACATTCTTTTCAATGTTTGTACATCCGCAGGTAGTGCAATCGGACCAAGGTTTGAATATCATGTCAAAGGTCTTCCAGCAAGTGTTACAGCAGTTGGCTGTTACCTGTTGCTTCTCTAGTGCCTACCACACAGTCTCAAGTTGTTCTGAAGTCTGTTGAGAGCTTACCGCTTTGAGTTAGAGAAAGACTAGGATGAAGGGGACCCTCTTGTGCATTTTGCAATGCGGAGGTTGTTCAGGAATCTCTTGGTTTCAGTCAGTCCGAATTAGCTTGTGTTTGTACATCATGTCAGAGACCCATTGAGCTTGCTGAGAGAGGGGTTGTTTCAGGACAAAGGCCAAAAAAACAAATCTGTTGGCGCGTGTTAGCTCTTTTCAATATAAATCGCACCGTGCCTGTGAGTTTGATAGTGGGAATCTGGAGAAGGCACAAACAGAAATTAAAATTTGGTACGATTGAAAGGCCCAAGCTGCACATTTGATGTGGCTGACCAAGTCCTGGTTTTGTTGCCTGTTCTGGGGTCACTGTTGCAAGATGGCTTTCCAAACCCTTACACCATAGTGAAAAGAATCTGTAATCTGGATTACATCATCGCCACTCCATAGCGTAGGGGAAAAAACCCTGGCTGTGTCATGTCAACATGTTGAAACCATACTTCTCCCTACGATCGGGCAGAAACCGGTAGTAATCTTCTGCCTGTGGCCACTGCTGTCACCGTTGACTATAGTCTTCCTCAAGAGCACGAAGGAATGCCAATATATCCTATGCCTTTGTGCCGGGTAAGTAACTCAGAGATTCTTGAAACCCTTGATGTCTTTTTGTCACACTTGTCTCCGGAGGAAAAAGGCGACATTTTTGCACTTCTTTTGGAATGTCGAGGTTTGTTCTCGGATGTGCCAACTCAGACAAATGTACTAGAGCATGACATTGATGTTCGGGACACTGGCCCAATCAACCAACGTGCCTATCAAGTGAATCCTGAAAAGCGAGAACTCCACAGTGAGGTGGAGTTCATGCTTGAGCACGGCATTGCACATTGTGGTAATAGTCTGTGGCGTTTGCCCTGTACGTTAATACCTAAGGTGGATGGGTCTCTGCGGTTTTGTTCCCGATTTTCGCTAACTCAATACCGTTACTAAGTCAGACTCTTTTGCCCAGGATTGATGATTGCGTGGACTGTATGGCCCTGCTAAGTACATTAGCAAGTTCGAACTGCTGAAGGGATATTGGCAGGTCCATTTAACTGAGAGCGCCAAAGAGTTGTTTGCTTTTGTTTCTCCTGATGGTTTCTTTTCCTACCTTCGTCTCTCCCGTTCAGGTTTCAAAATGCTGGGACCCTTTTGGTCTCTGCACCGGTGCTAGCTGCTCCAGATTTCCATTGTCCATTTGCTTTGTACACCAATGCCAGCGATGTAGGAGCAGGGGCTGTGTTCCTACAGATCGACGATAACAATGTTGAGCACCCTGTGGGGTACTTTTCAAAGAAATTGGCCTCATATCAAAAACACTACTCAACTATCGTTTGTTTTTCAACAGGACAATGACCCATCACACCTCCAGGCTGTGTAAGGGCTATTTGACCAAGGAGAGTGATGGCGCTGCATCAGATGACCTGGCCTCCACAATCCCCCTCCCTCAACCCAATTGAGATGGTTTGGGATGAGTTGGACCACATAGTGAAGGAGAAGCAGACAACAAGTGCTCAGCATATGTGGGATCTCCTTCAAGACTGTTGGAAAAGCATTCCTCATGAAGCTGGTTGAGAGAATGCCAAGAGTGTGCAAAGCTGTCATCAAGGCAAAGGGTGACTACTTTGAAGAATCCCAAGGAGACGGTCGCTTTGGTATTATTATTGTAGAATAATAGTGAAGACATCGAAACTATGAAATAAAACATGGAATGATGTAATATCCAAAAGAGTGTTAAAGAAATCAAAATATATTTTATATTTGAGATTCTTCAAATAGCCAACCTTTGCCTTGATGACAGCTATGTACAGTCATGGCATTCTCTCAACCAGCTTCATGTCACCTGAGATGCATTTCAAATAACAGGTGTGCCTTATTAAAAGTTAATTTGTGGAAATTCTTTCCTTCATGTGTTTGAGCCAATCAGTTGTCATGTGACAAGGTAGGGGTGGTAGACAGCCCTATATGGTAAAAGACCAAGTCCATATTATGCCAAGAACAGCTCAGATAAGCAAAGACAAATGACAGTCCGACATGAAGGTCAGTCAATTTGGAAAATTTTAAGAACTTTCAAGAACCTTCTTCAAGTGCAGTCACAAAAACCCTCAAGCGCTATGATGAAACTGGCTCTCATGAGGACCGCTACAGGAAAGGAAGACCCAGAGTTACCTATGCAGAGGATAAGTTCAGAGTTAACTGCACCTCAGATTGCAGCCCAAATAAATGCTTCACTGTCACGTTCGTTGTATGAGTGAGACCAAGGCGCAGCGTGAGTAGAGTTCCACATATTTTTAATAAACTGAAAACACTCCAAAACAATAAAGCACAAACGAAACATGAAGCTATACAAAATAGTGCAGACAGGCAACTAAACATAGTCAAGATCCCACAACTAACAATGGGGAAAATGGCTACCTAAATATGATCCCCAATCAGAGACAACGATAAACAGCTGTTTCTGATTGGGAACCATATCAGGCCAACATAGACATAAAAAAACCTAGATGACCCACCCTAGTCACTATCACGCCCCAACCAACACAGAGAAAAAACAGCTTACTATGGTCAGGGCGTGACATTCACAGAGTTCAAGTAACAGACACATCTCAACATCAACTGTTCAGAGGAGACTGTGTGAATCAGGCCTTCATGGTCGATGGTCATGGTCGATTTGCTGCAAAGTAGCCACTACTAAAAGACACCAATAATAAGAAGAGACTTGCTTGGGCTAAGAAACATGACCGGTGGAAGTCTGTCCTTTTGGTCTGATGAGTCCAAATTTTCGATTTTTGTTTCCAACCGCTGTGTTTTTGTGAGATGCAGAGTAGGTGAACGAATGATTTCCGCATGTGTGTTACCCACCGTGAAGCATGGAGGAGGTGTGATGGTGTGGTAGTGCTTTGCTGGTGACACTTTCAGTGATTTATTTAGATTTCAAGGCACACTTAACCAGCATGGCTACCACATTATTCTGCAGGGAAACACCATCCCATCTGGTTTGTGCTTAGTGGGACTATCATTTGTTTTTCAACAGGACAATGACCCATCACACCTCCAGGCTGTGTAAGGGCTATTTGACCAAGGAGAGTGATGGCGCTGCATCAGATGACCTGGCCTCCACAATCCCCCTCCCTCAACCCAATTGAGATGGTTTGGGATGAGTTGGACCACATAGTGAAGGAGAAGCAGACAACAAGTGCATATGTGGGATCTCCTTCAAGACTGTTGGAAAAGCATTCCTCATGAAGCTGGTTGAGAGAATGCCAAGAGTGTGCAAAGCTGTCATCAAGGCAAAGGGTTTCTACTTTGAAGAATCCCAAATATAAAATATAGATTGATTTGTTTAACACCTTTTTGGTTACTACATGATTCCATATGTGTTATTTCATAGTTTTGATGTCTTCACTATTATTATACAATGTAGAAAATAGTAAAGAAAACTTGAATGAGAAGTTGTGTCCAAACGTTTGTCTGTTATTGTATTTGTTGTGTTAAGGGGAAGGTGTTACAGGCCTTGTTTTTTCATTTACATTTAGAGGTTGGACTTTTGCACGTTGGGTGCACCAATTGGTATCACCTCGTTGGTCAGTGTGTGTTACACCTGTGCTGGTTTTTCATCTCGTTAGACAGAAAGTGTTTCACCTGTGGCTGGTCCAGTGCTCCAGTTGCCTCGAGATGTGGAGGGTTAACACCTTTATTTGGCTCTCTCTATTTGATTTATAAATAAACAAATATTTTTATCTGATCTTCCCTGTTTTTGTTTTTGTTTTTCTCCACCTTTTGGTTTGCTTCCTGTCTTTAAGCTTGGTATGGGTTTTAATTGTGTTTGCCTCTTCTTGGGACTAATTTTGGGGGCACTCATGGTGGGTGTCTTTTAGGTCCCAGTTGTTGCTTGTCAACTTTCAGTGAACACCCCCATGAGTGTCTCTGAACCCCTCCTAGAACCCAACCTGTTTTGGTTGTTGTTAGTGACTGTTAGTTCCCCCTTCTGTTTGAGCCATTATTTTTTGTTTCTTGCTGGGGAATGCTTGATGCTCAATCCTGTTAGGTTCTAATTCTCAGAGTAAAAAACTCAACGGACACTATGAAAGGTTAACCAAGTTTATTCTCCCAGATGGTCAATACAGCTGCATCAGACAAAACATGTTTCCACCAACACAAGTATATATACTCCAATTTAGATGCACTCCTCCTTCTCTCCAACCCTTACATATTTTAGGGTTCGACGGGAAGACAAAGTGATGGGGTAATAACTGTTCCTTCTCCCTTAAGGTGACCTGGCCTCAGCCTCCTTGATGCCAAATCCAAAGCTCTCCACCTGTATCACCTATAGCAATCATGTGACTGGCTCCCCTTTACTCAGTACATTCCAAAGCCATCTGGCTCCTACAGATAACCATTAACTTCTGATGTGAAAACCAGTCTATCACTCCTATACTATAGTATTACTCCTGATGTCTCTAGTATAACAAGGTTCCAAGTTTAACCCAGAATTTAACAATCCAGTACCACACAAGAGGGTATGATTTCACTAACATGGTCAGTCTTAGGTTGGCAGTGTAACCCAATTCTTCTCAGATTGATTTGGCCTATTCCTTTCTCAGTCAATAAGGGCTTATCTTGTTTTCTGCTTCTTGCAGTTTCTGCCTAAGCAGAAATCACACAGTTTATGCTCTTGTGCAAGTTATTGTGTGTGTGTCCATGTAATATCATCATGCAGCCATGAGCCTGAGGGAGTAGGAACACTTGATGAAAAGAACTGCTACAGAAGCTCAATTCACCCCAGCTACTGTACTACCACTGTTTAACAGTGCAACAGATGTTTTTATTGCACAAACCCCCCCCCCCACATCACAATTGTCTCACTATAACTAATATGCAAAGATGGTTAGACGCCTCTTGTATCTAGTCCCCCTCTCAACACAAGTTGCATGAACTGTCAGTCAGCGATCGCTCTAGCCGCCTCTTGTTTTAGGAATTATCAGCCAAAGTTGCATGTGTAAGCCTACTGAACCTTATGTCAGTTGATTTCTAAAGCTATTCCCTCTCACTTTTTAACATAGTGTAACCCTGTTAAACTACCTCAGGATACTGTACGGTATATTCCACCAGGCGGGTAACTTGACCAATATTAGTAACAGGCCAATTTGACCCCCCTTCTCCAATAATATACCATGATGAGTTTGATTGGGGGGGAAATCCCCACTGTTAAGCGCCAGGCAGCTACTGGGTTTATGTTGCTTTGCACCACAGTGACTCATTTCCTCATTTTATGATTGCATCCCCCCGTCGCCAAATACGCTTTTGATCCCCAGAGGCCGTCTGCCCGAAACGCACAATTTCTCCTCTTTCCCTTTTCAGCAGTCTGTGATGTATTGCTTTAGTCTGCAGTAAAGGTTCAGCAGAATTTTCTGGGACAGTTCAAAACCGACTCAGGGACGGTTCTGGGATGATAGAGCCAAAATTCATACAACCACTGTACATCAAACAATGTTAAAAAGCAATGAGGCTGATGTAACAAATGAGAATGTTTAGCTTAAATGTTGACAAACTATTATTTCTTAACATAAGTGCAGTAATGCGCACATGACAGTAGGATACGCGCAAATGTTCCAAAATGCCATTAGCAGAAACACACCTTCCTAATAAACAGCGCACCACACATGCAAGCAGTGTATAGTGAGAGAGATGAAATCATCTGTTCAAAATATAAAAAGAGGGGAGATCTAAAGATGCAACAACTAGCATGGGTTGCTTATATGACTGGGATTGTGTCTTTGGCTGCTGGACAATGAAATAAAGTTGATTTGAAAACCAATAGAACATGAGAGAAATGCTGGTTTCAATGGCATAAGGAAGTGTTTTTATAAAAGAATTCCCTTAACATTTCTATGGTCTGTTTTTGGCGAGGCTACTTTGAAACGAGATAAGACGTGCCTCCAGGTTTTAAACGTTTATGGTCAAGCAGTTTCAAAATGCCTGACTGCCTCCGCTCAGATTGCAAGGTGAGTGATACGCGGTGCACAACAGGGCACTGGCCCTTCTCTCCTTTAGACATTAATGTTAATTATCTTACATTATACACTGTGTGTACAAAACATTAAGGACACCTGCTCTTTCCATGGCAAAGACTGACCGGGTGAATCCAGGTGAAAGCTATGATCCCTTATCGATATCACTTGTTGAACCCACTTCAATAAGTGTAGATGAAGGGGAGGAGACAGGTTAAAGAAGGATTTTTACACCTTAATTGTCTTTTAAGGCACATATTGTGTATGTGTGCCATTCAGAGGGTGAATGGGCAAGACAAAATATTTAAGTGCCTTTGAACCGGGTATGGTAGTAGGAGCCAGGCGTACTGGTTTGTGTCAAGAACTGCAATGCTGCCGTATCCTTGTCATGCTCAACAGTTTCACGTGTGTATAAAGAATGGTCCACCAACCAAAGAACATGGGCCAGCATCCCTGTGGAACACTTTCGTCACCTTGTAGAATCCATGCCCCGACGAATTGAGGCTGTTTTGACGGCAAAAGAGTGTGCAACTCAATATTATGAAGGCGTTCTTAATGTTTTGCACACTCAGTATATGTGTCAAACATAACTGGCATTTGTCCGATATTTATGTAATTAAAAGTCTCATTGAAGTTTGTCTACATTTTCTGGTGCCTCCCTCAGGTCAGCATCGGTGTGGGCATATCACCTGGGCTACACTAATTATTTACAGGTAATTGCTGAAGGAAACACCAACATAAAGTGTCGTAATAGGGCTTGGGCTGCCAGAACAGCTTCAATGCACCTTGGCATAGATTCAACAAGTGTCTGGAAACCTTGGAGGGATGCGACACCATTCTTCCATGAGAAATTCCATTATTTGATGGTGGTGAAAAACGTATCAGGGTCCGCTCCAGAATCTCCCATAAGTGTTCAATTGGGTTGAGATCTGGTGACACACAAACACACACACTTTAAACCCCCTATGCTCCTTTGAAATACCTCTTTCAAAGTCACTGAGATCTTTTCTTCTAGCAATGGAAGACAAAATAATGGGTAACTGGCCATTTATATACATGACCCTAAGCATGATGGGATATTATTTGCTTAATTAACTCCGGAATCCCTCCTATGTGGAAGCACCTGCTTTCAATATTCTTCGTATCCCTCATTTACTCAAGTGTTTCCGTTATTTTTTCAGTTACCTGTACATCTAATGTAGACCCATGTTGGCAGTTCAAAACATAAAAAGAAATAAAGCATTTTAGCATCCTTGCTATCCCCAGTCCACCTGGCCATGCTGCTGCTCCATTTTCAACTGTTCTGCCTGCGGCTATGGAACCCTGACCTGTTCACCGGACGTGCTACCTGTCCCCGACCTGCTGTTTTCAACTCTCTAGAAACAGCAGGAGCGGTAGAGATACTCTTAATGATCGGCTATGAAAAGCCGACTGACATTTACTCCTGAGATGCTGACTAGTTGCACCCTCGACAACTACTTTATTATTATTTGACCATGCTGGTCATTTATAAACATTTGAACATCTTGGCCATGTTCTGTTATAATATCCACCCGGCACAGCCAGAATAGGACTCGCCACCCCTCATAGCCTGGTACCTCTCTAGGTTTCTTCCTAGGTTTGGGCCTTTCTAGGGAGTTTTTCCTAGCCACCGTGCTTCTACACCTGCATTGCTTGCTGTTTGGGGTTTTAGGCTGGGTTTCTGTACAGCACTTTGAGATATCAGCTCATGTACGAAGGGCTATATAAATACATTTGATTTGATTCGACGTCCATCCATGTCCGAGGACGTCAGGAGATGACATGGAAACTGGCCACTAGGGGCAACAGTGAGCGCTGTTATCTTCAAGTAGGTTTCAGTTTTGATGGGGGGGCATTGTGGACAGGGATGGTGGATGGGTGTAAGCATCTGCCTCTGATTACAAATGTTGGAAGTGTAAGTCCAGTGATAGAAAGTTGGTTTTGTGATTTTTCTTTTAAACCTATCCCAAACCTTAACCCTTACCTTAACCATTCAGAGTCAATGCCTAACCTTATGTTTTTTGAGTTAATGCCTAAACGTAACCTTAAACACTTGGAAATTTGACGTTTGCAACTTCGATATTTGAAGTTTGAGAAATGTGGATGAACGTTTAATTCTGATGTGAGACTGTGAGAGCTAGTTGCAGCTATAGCCTGTATATCATAAACTGGGGAACAGGGATGACATTTCTTTTTATTGACTGGAGGGGAGCTCCTGTTCCATTTTACCCTGTGTAAAATGGCAATAACAAGCGCCACACAGATTCGGCTCCAATTAGTATGCATGGAATAGTGGAAAACAAGCAATAGATCAAAGGTAAAGAGCACATTCATTTGATGGTTAATCCCAGTGAGATGGGAGTGGAGGGAGACACGTATTCATGCACACACACGGGCAGTTGAGCACACATGGACGCACGCACACCCGCACGCACGCAGATACACACACATATACGCACGTATGTACACACACACATACCTGCACACCCACTCGCATATACACACACACCTTGACAAGATTCACTCGACGAGCTACAAGTGAAATGCATCTAAATGTCAGCCTGTACAAACCGTTATTGACTGGAGGTGAGCTCCTGTTTGATTCAACCTTGAATATCTTCAGTTTGTTTTTCGTTCCTTATATTTTGGTTGGAAGGTATGCAACAGTATTGTTTTGTTGTTTTTGGACAAGCTAGATAAAGTGAATCTTGTTTAGTTCATCAAGTGCAATTTAAATGTCTCCGAGATATAGACAGATGAATGTTTCAGGCCTAAGAAGCAGGCATTGGTCAATAGCTGCACAGCTATCTGCTTTTGAGGATGGCACACACTACCCATGGAATAAGTAAGATGCCACTCAAACTGGCATGGCTATTATTTGCTTAACTACATGATTTTTTTTGGGGGGGGGTGTGACTGAGTCATTATCAGCAGGGCACACACAGATTAATACAAGATGTATTAATGTCATACTTTCCCATGTTCGTGCAGAGTGATACAGTGAGGGCTAAACCTTCAATAATGACTTGTATAACACGAAGCAAACCCCTGAGATAATGAGATTGTCTTATGGTTTGCCATGACTCGTAGCAGGTTCAAAAATGTAAAGTCAAGCGCACATATTTCATCTATTATACACATGCTCAACAAACATGTACATACACACACTAATGAGTCGCGAGGCACTGAAGTGGAGCGCACGCTCGGCTCCTCTCCTGTCTTTACGCTTCTCATTAACATTCGTCGCTTGTCCATGATGCTGAAAGGATCTCCAGCGCACGGAGCGGAGACGAGCATTGTTCCAGTGCTTAAAGGAGGTATCTACGACTCGCAGGCGGACAGCGCAAGGAGGAGGACCGGAAGAGACGGTTAATTTACATTATAGCATTCCTTCACTGCTGGACCTGGAGCAGGAGCCTTCCTTTTCTATACAAAAAAAAAACACCTGCAGAAAATAGTCACCAGTGCATTTTTCCTGACATCAAGTCGCCGATATGTGTCGGATCTAACATAGACTATTATTGAGAAACAATGAATATCTCCATTCTTGGGTGGATGTGGGCACTTTTTTTCATGGAAATGCCTAAGTTTATGAATTTATCGGTTTTCGTTCTACCTGTTTTATGGGGTTTGGTGCTTGGTGGCTCTCAAAGTGTACAAATTGGTATGTATCAAGCAAATTCGTTAATTTCAGGGATAGCCTATATTTTTGGGACATAGGTCCCGCAAGTAGGCTCGTGATTTTGCCAATGCATGATGAAAGCTGGTCATGCAAATTTTAATTAAATAAATCAACAATATAACATTTTGGAATATGCTATACACAAGTATATTGAGATGTCCAATTGTTTCTATTACAGGTGGACTCTTTCCAAGGGGTGCTGATCAGGAGTACAGTGCATTTCGGATAGGAATGGTTCAATTCGGCACACCCGAATTCAGATTGACGCCCCATATTGACAATCTGGAAGTAGCAAACAGTTTTGCTGTCACCAATTGTTGTAAGTAACAAATGAAGCCTATTTCAGGTCTCTTTACAAACTTAACAATGAAATCAATTTTCATCCCCTTCAAATATACCAATATAAAACACAGCAAAACTATCAATTGATGGATTCACTTAGGCTACTTAGAAACGGTGCATGGAACCACTCAATTAGCGCGTAATTTGTGAGCTTATTTAAATCGGTGAAACCACATCTGTTGTGGAAAGACATGGACAAGTAGGCTGTTTGTAAAAAAAGATCTGATGTGGATTAGTGTTCATCTTCTCTGTGTGAGAAATGACAAAGTAAAGTTGGTTTCCACAGTAACAGTAAGTCACAGTGATGCTCCATTGACACAGGCGCGCGTAATGTCTTGCATGACAAGTAGGCACTGGGAGTATCCATTGTAATTTCGTATTTTAATCAAATTCAAGACAGTTGTATTATCTTTTGTCAAATATTCTCACCGTTTGCAATAGCTTTTCATCTCTGATAGACATGACCTAGGTTAAAATACATTCACTCCCGTTAATTGAAAATGAGTTTATTGTTCCACATATTTAATAGGCATTTATTAACCGTATTTAGTAAAGGAACTAATCTATATCAGGTAGCCTATGCATTACATGTAGTTCTGTGGATGAGAAAGATAGGCTAAGTGTAATAATTAAATCATTAAGGGTTCTTCCCTCTGGGCATTGAGAGGAGGTTATAGCTTTCTGGACCAGCCTATTGCCTACCACTTCTTGGCCCACATTCGTTATGTTATTAGGTTCTTCAACGCAATTTCTTTATATATATATATATTGAGAACAATCAACTGAAACAATATATATATATATATATATATATATATATTTAAACTGACAATATTTAATAGTTTAAAAAAAGAATAGGTTCGATTTGATCTGTTCACTGAGCGATTAATGAGCGCCGCTCTAAAATGGATGGGCTCCCCATTTCATCTAGCTGTTGCCAAGCGACAGTTCGTTTGGGAAAAACGTCTCTGAGGTATATTAAATCAAAACTCAAGGATATTTTTTATACCATGTGCATTGATTATAATCACCGTTTCCACACTTTCCACATAAAAGCTTGTTGTGTTGAACCTCAACGCGTCAGATGCCTGATGATGCTGGATCAGGAGAACAGCGACATGTCAGTCACCGCTTGGGTTCTAAGCAACAACCTCAATCCCCATAACTGTTATGTCAGAGGTTGTTCTTATGCAGTAGGGTTACATATGGCTTCATTCAGTAAGTAGTCTACTGTAAATAAGAAGCAGATGGAATCATTGTAACTTACACATTTGCCTCACTTGATATGCACTTTAAAAAGCAGTAACTTTTTCGGTAGGGAAAAGGCTGAAAGCATGTTCTTTGGACATAGGCCTACTGTAGCCTATTATTGATAGGTGTCATCATTTATTAGAAAAAAATAGGGACAATAGATCTCACAGGTGGCTGGTCGCACCTTAGTTGGGGAGGACGGGCTCCTAGTAATGTCTGGAATGGAATGGTATCAAGGACATGGTTCCATGTGTTTGATACCATTCCATTCACTCCATTCCAGCCATTATTAGCCGTCCTCCCTGCCCCAGCCTCCTGTGATAGATATGTGATAGCCTTGCCTTTTAGTCAACGAATTGGTCAATGGACCAATTCAAACTCATGTAAACCAATGTTAAAAAACACTCATAATAATTGGTAGCACATTTGGCAATACAATACAGATATATATATATATATATATATATATGTGTGTGTTTTCTCTATGTGAACATATATTATTTGAGAGTGAGTGGCCCTTCTCAAGCGTTTGACTATATAGGCTACTCTTTTAATCCAATAGATGACACTATACATTAGAAGGCATTACAGTAATTCCCTTCATATTTGAAACATACATTTTCAGATGAGAAAGCACCATTAAAAAGCTGGGCACAGAGACATTTATAGAAGCCATATTAAAATTAGATTGATCATTTTGCTGTACATTAGGTGAAACAATGTAACCAGTCAATGGGATATGTTTAATGAATTGAACGAATGATATACCTGGGATGAAATACACTCTGATTAGCTAAATCACCAAGTTGTATAGTAGCCCAAAGTACAGTAGAATCCAGGCCAATTTGAAGGCATAAGCTTCCCTTACAAGTATACCTTGTGAGATAAGCTAATTCATAAAGAAGTAGATTGACATTTTCTCAGACAATTTTGTACAGGTTAAGCAATGAGTCAGATAATAATTCCTTTACTGGGATATTGTTGGCCTGGCTTTTATAGTGACCATAAGAAAAAACAAGAGCTTGTACAATTTTATTCAAGGAAGTCTTGTTGGGCCAGAGTGGTACGTCTACGATGTATGAAAGCATTTACCTGCATCTGACCTTGTTATGATGCACAGGTAACTGCCAAAGCAATATACTGAACCAAAATATAAACGCAAAGTGCAACAATTTCAAAGATTTTACTGAGTTACAGTTCATATAAGACAATCAATCAATTGAAATAAATTCATTAGCCCCTAATCTATTGATTTCACATGACTGGGAATACAGATGGCCCTCAGGATCTCGTCACACTATTTCTATACATAAAAATTCAATTAAATTATATTCATTAAATTATATACAATTAAATTGTATTCATTGTCGGTAGCTTATGCCTGCCCATACCATAACCCCATCGTCACCATGGGGCACTCTGTTCACAATGTTGAGAACAGCAAACCCCTTGCCCACACGACACGTGGTTTTGAGGCCGGTTGGACGTACTGCCAAATTCTCTAAAACGACGTTGGTAGAGAAATGAACATTCAACTCTGGCAACAGCTCTGGTGGACATGCAATCAGCATGCCAATTGCACGTTCCCTTAAAACTTGAAAAATCTGGGGTATTGTATTGTGTGACAAAACTGCACATTTTAGAGTGGCCTTTTATTGTCCCCAGCACCAGGTGCACCTGTGTAATGATCATGCTTTTTAATCAGCTTCTTGATAAGCCACACCTGTCAGGTGGATGGATGGTCTTGGAAAATTAGAAATGCTCACTAAAATGGATGTAAACAAATTTGTGCACAATACTAAAGAGAAATATGCTTTTTGTGCATATGGATCCTTTATTGGAACTATTGTTTTAGTTCATGAAACATGGGACCAACACTTTACATGTTGCGTATAGATTTGTGTTCAGTGTAGAAACACTTGAGTAAATGAGGGCTACAAAGTCTATTGAAAGCAGGTGCTTCCACACAGGTGTGGTTTCTGAGTTAATTAAGTAATTAACATCCCATCATGCTTAGGGTCATGTATAAGAAATGCTGGGCAGGTCATTATTTTGGCTACCATGGCTTCCAATTGGCTCATTCATCCCCTCTTCTCCCCTCTGTAACTATTCCCCATGTCATTTCTCTAAGTGAGAATGTGTTCTCAGTCCACTTACCTGGTAAAATAATGGTGACATAAAAACAATAAAAATGCCCCCATAGGATGACAATGCCCCCATCCACAAGGCACGAGTGGTCATTGAATGGTTTGATGATCATGAAAATGATGTAAACCATTTGCCATGGTCGTCTCAGTCACCAGATCTCAAACCAATTGAACAAATTCTGGAGCTGCGCCTGTAACAGCGTTTTCCACCACCATCAACAAAACACCAAATTATGGAATAACTTGTGGAAGAATGGGGTTGCATCCCTCCAATAGAGTTCCAGACTCGTGTAGAATCTATGCCATGGTGTATTGAAGCTGTTCTGGGTTGTGGTGGCCCAACGCCCTATTAAGACACTCTATGTTGGTGTTTCCTTTATTTTGACAGTTACCTTGTTGTATCCACATGCCATTTTAAATGTTCACGTATGATCAAAAGCAAAAATCTGAATGATGCAGAAAGCATATTCCATGGTCAGTTTATTGTACAATCTTAATTAAATACATTTAAATGCCCTATTATAGAAGACGCTGTAAAATATTAAGTAGGCTAGGAAGTTGGGCCTTTCATAAATCGAGGCTAGACAGCCCTCTGTGGACCTTAGCCTGCCCTGAATACTCTCCTTAACCCAGAGTGCATTTGAAATGGCACCCTATTCCCAATGTAGTGCACTAGAGCCATATGGGCCCTGGCCAAAAGTAGTGCACTACATAGGGAATAGGGTGCCATTTGGCACACAGCCTCCTCTCCTTTTAATAATCCTCCATCCACACATACTGTAAGTGGGGTGTCTTTTTAAACTACACAGAGCTGAGATATCAATTACACACTTGTTCAAAGACTTCAAGTCTAGTCGAAGTCGTCTCCTCTTGTCTCATGTCACATTGCTTAGCCCGCTCACTGCTTCCGAGGCAGCGAGGTCAAGTCTATTCACGTTGATGTGCTCTATATGGAGTCACAGTGCATTACACTGTATGTCACTTGTCCGTCCAAAAAAAGTTAGATTAGCGAAACAATAATGAGCTCGATGTTATTGCTTTCTTGCATTTGTAGGCTGCTACTATATGTTCAACTAGAGAGGACTCAGCCGTGTTCTGTAATAACTTGTAGCTCGAGTTAAAGTCACAGATCTCAAATCATCTTCCCCATTCCTAACCTTAACTATTATAGGTGGAAACAGAGAACTAACCATACTGTCGATCAGCGTCAACTTCATCCTATTCCTAGTTCAGCACCACGTCAGCATGTCACCCTTATCCCATAGGAGCGATCTTGACGTGTTCATTCAAATAAAGAAATTAATCTGATATGGGACCTGATTAAAAAAACACGCCTGGCTCCTACGCACATCCATTATCGTTCATCCTTTATCAAACTGTAGGTAGGCTACGGTACACTCAAGGGCAGAAGGCACTGTAGCGACAACTATTTACTGTTCCAGTCGAGATTCTGAAGGCAGAGCACTTATTTGCCAAGGAGATGGAGCGGAGATGGAGCACAATTATGATTATGTACCAGCCGTCCTTGACATCTGAGACTTATCGCCATTATAATAAATAGCTACACTTCAGAACAGCAACTACTACACAAGGTACAAACAATGCCGGACTTATTGTCCTGCCTAGTCCCAGTTGGCAAGACGGCACAAACAAATCTAGTACCAGGTTAATATTGCCTACTTCACCTGATCCAATTCTGTCACATGTGGGTACAGAGGTACAAGTGTGGTGGACAGATCATAGGCCCTATATTTATTTTAGTCAGTTGGTAGATGTTTGTGTTCAGAGCAACTTACAGTGATATGTAATACAATGCATGCCATAAGTGGGTTCCATCATAGAAATATATTCTATAGGTACGGGTTCAGCAACAGCATATTCATTATGCATCATAATTCTCTGTCTGGTTTTACCCCTTAATATTGTGCATATTGTGCAAGACACAGGGTGTCTTGATACCATTTAGCTCAGAATTTGGAAGAAGCAGTGAAAATCCTTAGTACTCCATTAAAAAGGTGTGGAAATGAAGGTCATAAATCCATGTCCACAGGGTGTCTTGATATTTTTTAAATGTCATCTTTATGTAACTAGGCAAGTCAGTTAAGAACAAATTCTTATTTACAATGACAGCCTACCCCGGCCAAACCTGGATGACGCTGAGACGACTGCTCTATGGGACTCCCAACAATGGCCGGATGTGATGCAGCCTGGATTTGAACCAGGGACTGCAGAGACGCCTCTTGCACTGAGAAGCAATGCCGTAGACTGCTGCGCCACTCGGGAGCCCCAATATCACAATATTTGTATAGTCAATTTGATGCTGGATCAATTTGGAAAACGCATATGATTTATTCTGTTTGTTCTAATCGGGATATTTGCTGTAGGGGTGCATTCATTAGCAACACTAGATGCCGAGCTCACTACCCCTCTGATGGAGAGGAATTTTTCGCTTTGATTACGATATGAATTGGGACGCTGTTGTAGGTTTATTTCTCATCAGTGGAGAGTGGGGTAAGTGGAGAGTGGGGTAAGTGGAGCCAAAGCGGTATATTAAGCCACCCTTGTTTCTAGAAAACCATACACAAAATGAATAATTTCAACAAATATTTTGGAAGATGTCCTCGTTTCATGGAGTCTGTGAAGGAAGAAACCACATGGAAAAAGTGGTAAGTGAGTTGGGTCCAAAAAACAGATTTTCACCAAGTCAATTTAATGTATTGTTTTAGAGGTTTCATGATGCTTGTGTCTAAACCAAAGTTGGGGTCTCTATAATCTTCAATATGAGTCCCTAAAATAGCATGAAAGGGCACATTCTTAGCTGTGTGGGCTAATATAGTCAAAATGTTTGCCTTGGGGTAAGTTGAGGCAATGGCAAGTTGATCAAATAGAAATGTTTTCTTCCCAGGCATAATGCAAGCCATTGTCGCTGGGATATGAGGTAACAACAGGGCCTGGCCTATGTTAAAAGTGTAAAAAAAACACACACAAAAACAAGTACAATGTTGTTAGGTGTTAAGCCTGTGTTAAAATATGCTTACAATTATTAAAAGACAAAAGCGATTGTGTTTGGTAAGTAAAGATAGACAAAAGGTCGTGGTAATATTTAATTCAGTGAAGAAATTTGTAGGCGTTGTCACGCCCTGGCCTTAGTATTCTTTGTTTTCTTACCGCCATTACCCACCAATGGACCAAGCAGCGTGTGAAACAGCAACAGGACCCACCTACATGGGAGGAGATATTAGATGGAAAGGGACCTTGGGCACAACCGGGAGAATAACAACCGGGAGAATATCGCCTCCCTCGTGAWGAGCTGGAGGCAGCTAAAGCCGAGAGGAGGCGATATGAGGAGGCAGCACGGAGGCAAGGCTGGAAGCCCGCGAGTACAACCCAAACATTTCTTGGGGGGGGGCTAAAAGGGAGTGTGGCGAAGTCAGGTAGGAGACCTGCGCCTACTCCCTGTACTTACCGTGGAGAGCGAGAGTACGGGCAGACACCGTGTTACGCAGTAGAGCGCATGGTGTCTCCTGTACGTGTTCATAGCCCGGTGTGGGTTATTCCACCTCCCCGCACTGGCAGGGCTTGATTGAGGATTGAGCCGGATGTCATGAAGCCGGCCCAACGCATCTGGCCACCAGTGCGTCTCCTCGGGCCGGCTTACATGGCACCAGCCTTACGCATGGTGTCCCCGGTTCGCCTACATAGCCCGGTGCGGGTTATTCCACCTCCCCGCACTGGTCGGGCGACGGGGAGCATACAACCAGGTAAGGTTGGGCAGGCTCAGTGTTCAAGGGAGCCAGTACGATGGCACGGTCAGGTATTTCCGGCGCCACCTCCCCGCCCCAGCCCAGTACCACCAGTGCCTACACCACGCACCAGGCTTCCTGTGCGACTCCAGAGCCCTGTTCCTCCTCCACGCACTAGCCCTATGGTGCGTGTCTCCAGCCCATTACCACCAGTGCCTACACCACGCACCAAGCCTCCTGTGCRTCTCCAGAGTCCTGTGCGTCCTGTTGCTGCTCCCCGCACTAGCCCTGAGATGCGTGTCTTCAGCCCGGTACCACCAGTGCCGGCACCACGCACTAGGCCTAATGTGCGTATCCAGGGTCCCAGTATGCCCTGTTCCATTCTCCCCGCACTAGCCTGAAGGTGCGTGTCTTAGCCCGGTACCTCCAGTTCCGGTACCACGCACCAGGCCTACAGTGCGCCTCAGCCGCCAGAGTCTGCCCAGCGCCATCTGAGCCATCCGTCTGCCCAGCGCCATCTGAGCCATCCGTCTGCCCAGCGCCTCTGAGCCATCCGTCCTGCCCAGGCCATCTGAGCCATCCGTTCTGCCCAGCGCCATCTGAGCATCGTCTGCCCAGCGCCATCTGAGCCATCCGTCTGTCCCGAGCCATTAGAGCGCCCGTCTGTCCCGAGCCGTCAGAGCCGTTCGTCAGTCAGGAGCCATGAGCAGCCAGATCTGCCAGCCAGCCATGAGCAGCAGATCCGCCAGCCTAGCCCATGAGCAGCCAGACACGTGCAGCCAGCCATGAGCAGCCAGATCCGTTCACGCCAGCCATGAGCAGCCAGATCCGTCAGCCAGCCATGAGCAGCCAGATCCGTCAGCCAGCCATGAGCAGCCAGATCCGTCAAGCCAGCCATGAGCAGCCAGATCGTCAGCCAGCCATGAGCAGCCTCTCTCAGTCCGAGCTGCGTCCCTCAGTCCGGAGCTGCGTCCCTCAGTCGGAGCTGCGTCCTCAGTCCGGAGCCTGCCGTTCCTCAGTCGGAGTTGCCGTCCCTCAGTCCGGAGCTGCCGCTTCAGTCATGGAGCTGTTCCAGTCATGAGCTGTCCTCCAGTCATGAGCTGTCCTCCAGTCATGAGCTGTCCTCGCAGTCATGAGCTGTCCTCCAGTCATGAGCTGCCCTTCAGTCCGGAGCTACCCATCCGTCCGGTGGCGCTTCTGGGATGGTCTTCAGTCCGGCACTTGCTAACAAGGTCGCGCGCTCCAGAGGCGCCACCAAAGCGGGTATTGAACAATGGTGGAGTGGGGGCCTCGTCCCGCGCCCGAGCCGCCGCCATGATGGGGGCACCCCGGACCCTCCCCTTCTGTTTCAGGTTCTCGGCCGGGGAGTCGCACCTTTGGGGGGGGGGGGGGGTACTGTCACGCCCTGGCCTTAGTATTCTTTGTTTTCTTTATTATTTTAGTTAGGTCAGGGTGTGACATGGGGAATGTATGTGTTTTTGTATTGTCTAGGGTGGTTGTATGGTTTAGGGGGTTAAGTAGAGTAGATGGGTTTGTGTTTAGTGTAGGTGTCTAGCTGTGTCTATGGTTGCCTGAATGGTTCTCAATCAGAGACAGATGTCATTAATTGTCTCTGATTGGGAGCCATATTTAAGACAGCCATAGGCATTAGGTTAATGTGGGTAATTGTCTATGTTGTACGTTTGTAGCTTGTGTGTGCACTTACGTCTWTAGCTTCACGATCGTTTGTTGTTTTGTTTTCAGTTTGTTAAAGTGTTCGTTGCGTGTTTTTCCCTTCTCAAATAAAATAATGTATTTTGCACACGCTGCGCCTTGGTCCACTCTCTCTCAGCAAGACGATCGTGACAGGCGTAAGATGTGCCAAGAGACCACTTTTTTTGGACAAGCTATCTTTTAAAAACGTCAATATTTACATGAAATCTGATTGTACACAACATCCTGGAATATATTTAAATATCTTTGTTAGAAATAATAATATATTTCCCTTGACAGAGTGATGATGAATGTAAAAAATGGCCCAACTTAGCCCACTCTCCTCTACCTGTTCTCATCAAAAAACCTGACATATTTGTGTGTGTGCGTGCGTAAGAGAGAGAGAAGAGTTAAAGATCATGATGGGCAGAGAAAGTGGGCAATGGAGGATGGACAGAGCAAGAGGCAGTGAGATAGAAACCCAGCCAGACATAGAAAAAAATTGTGAGAATTGTGTTATTCTCTATTCAAGCAACCTATTTAACAGGTTTACGTAATGCCACATATGAGATAGACAAGGTATCTGTGTGCAGCCGAGCAACCAAGGTCCATTAAAGGAGACAGGATGATTCATACCTATCCAAAACCACCATAAGGGGTCTAATCGATAGGGGGGGTCTCCTCTGTCACGATATGTTTAGCTAACCAGCACTCTGCTCCCCTCCCCATGTACTTGACAGTGATATTCAATCCTATTCAATTAAAGAGACCTTGGGTGGTTTTTTTCCTGTGGAACCCTGCAATGCCGTAGGTAGGCGGTAACTCTGTTGTATCTGTCACTCTAGTTGCGGGGAAAGATTTCTGATTGTACCTGCTGCGAGGGGAAAGAAGGGTGGCTGGTTGTGTGTGTGTGTGTGTGAGAGAGAGAGAGAGAGAGCGACAGAGTGTGTGTGTGTTCTGTTCTTGAAGAGGTACTGTAGATTTCCTCACAGACCAGTACAATGAGCTAGAGTGCATACATACAGTACTTTCATTCTCAGAGTTGACCGCCCCCACCCCCGTCTATTTATTATAAGACCTATTTATTCTCCTACTGTGGCTAAGCAGCGACTGGAGAGCGTGGGAGTAGGAGAGAGAGCGGGGGGAGATGCATAAATTATCTGACAGTTCGATTTCCGCTCGCCTCTAGAAGTAATTGTGTTCCAGCCCATACAAGGCTTCTAGTATGACTGACCACAGTTGCTGTGGCAGACAGGGCACGCATGTACAGGCTTGGTTGGAGGGGGTAGAGGACCGCCCTCTAAGCATGCTTCTTCTCACACTTCATTTCCAGTCGTTGTTCATGTTGTTTATCAATGCAGTGGGACCTGAAGGATGGATGTTACCCTTCATCAGGGTTGTTTTCATTTGGTCCTTGAAACGTTAGTGCCAAAACTATATCCGCCTGTACTAACCCAAAACAACACATGCATGTATGGTTTGCCGTAACTTAAAGTTGATGGGTGATACGGTATTTGTACCGTAGGAAAGGGAGTCAACAAAAATCTGATATCAGAGACATACACGACCCATTTCACAGTGTTTTAGTAGCTCGACGCAGCCAAGTCTGCACCACTGTTACCATAGCAACGTGGTGCCAGACTAGCTCTCCATTGATAGATGAGTAGACGGAAGTTTCATTCGTCTTTCCGTAAGGCGTATGTTAATTCCAAACGTTCCCTGACATCGGGGCTGTTGTTCTTCAAATTACCCAAAGCACAACAAGTGGAATGACTGATGCACGATGGCGCAATCAACATTCAGTAATGATCCAACATCATAATAACTTGATTAGTATAGCTCTTTGGTAGCCATGGTGACAAAAAGGGAAAATTGGCCTTTGGAATTAACATACGTTTTTAATTTGTGTATAGCCATGTGTTGTGATCTATTCTGAGCATTAGTGCATGAAAATAATATATTGTATATGTGTTAAATGGTTTGACCAATTATATGTTGTTGGTGTCTTTACAGCACCATAGCAATGAAATGAGAATGCTACATCATGCATGCATGATGAACCAATTTGAGCAGGTATAATTGAGACAATGTGCCCTGATTGTAACTGCAATCATATCCAATAAGGCTTTGGGGTTATTTTTGGTAGAATCGACAGAAAGAAGTGTAACACAGGACATATAGGTCAACAATGCGATACCGTTTCTTATTCTTACAAACCAGTTTACTGTTCTAATCAACACTGCCAAATCATTGGACAACAGATATTGTCTCAAACCCAGAACGCCAGAAATCAGTCAACATCAGGGTGCAAGTGTCACGTTGTCCACAGTATGCCTTTCAATAAATTAAATGGAATGTCTTCCCATTTGTCCATACATTATCCCTTTTCTTTGTGTATGTAATGTTGTTGTTCCATCCTTTTATATGCACAAATTACCTGACAACACTGAAGAAGTAAGCTTTCACACACATCACTTACAGTATGTGTGACATTCAGCCCAAGCAAACAGGGAAAGTGTTTGGTTTCCCTGGCAACCTGGCTATCTGGCTCATTGGATGAAACAGTCTTTCTATACAGCAGTAGTACCTAGCATGCCAAGACATCATTAAAGAGAGTACTGCTTGGCCAAAACCTATGTGTTTGTGGTATTTGAATGAAATGTAATTTTATATACAGTACCAGTAAAAAGTTTGGACACACTTACTTATTCCAGAGTTTTATTTTTAATTTTTTACTATTTTCTACATTGTAGAATAATAGTGTAGACATCAAAATTATGAAATAGTACATATGGAATCCTGTAGTAACCAAAAAAGTGTAAAACAAATCAAAATATATTTTATATTTGAGATTCTTCAAGTAGCCACCCTTAGCCTTGATGACAGATTTGCACAATCTTGGCATTCTCTCAACCAGCTACATGAGGTAGTCACCTGGAATGCATTTCAATTAACAGGTGTGTCTTGATAAAAGTACATTTTTGGAATTTCTTTCCTAAATGTGTTCTTGCCAATCAGTTGTGTTGTGACAAGGTAGGTGTGGTATACAGAAGATAGCCCTGTTTGGTAACAGACCAAGTCCATATTATGGCAAGAATAGCTCAAATAAGCAAAGAGAAACGACAGTCCATCATTACTTTAAGACATGAAGGTCAGTCAATCCGTAACATTTGTGCAGTCGCAAGAACCATCAAGTGCTATGATGAAACTGGCTCTCATGAGGACCGACACAGGAAAGGAAGACCCAGAGTTACCTCTGCTGCAGAGGATACGTTTATTAGAGTTACCAGCCTCAGAAATTGCAACCCAAATAAATGCTTCACAGAGTTCAAGTAACAGACACATCTCAACATCAACTGTTCAGAGGAGACTGATGAACCAGGTCTTCATGGTTGAATTGCTGTAAAGAAACCACTACTAAAGGATACCAATAAGGAGGAGCGACTTGCTTGGGCCAAGAAACATGAGCAATGAACATTAGACCGGTGAAAATCTGTCCATTGGCCTGATGAGTCCAAATGTGAGATTTTTGTTTCCAAACACTGTGTCTTTGTGAGACGCAGAGTAGGTGAACGGATGATCTTTGCATGTGTGGTACCCACCGTGAAGCATGGAGGAGGAGATGTGATGGTGTGGGGGTGCTTTGCTGGTGACACAGTCAGTGATTTATTTAGAATTCAAGGAACACTTAAGCAGCATTGCTACCACAGCATTCTGCAGCGATACGCCATCCCATATGGTTTGCGTTTAGTGGGACTATTACTTGATTTTCAATAGCACAGTGACCCAACACACCTGAAGGCTGTTTAAGGGCTATTTGTCCAAGAAGGAGAGTGATGGAGTGCTGCATCAGATGACCTGGCCTCCACAATCACCCAACCTCAACCCAAAGGAGATGGTTTGGTATGAGTTGGACTGCAGAGTGAAGGAAAAGCAGCCAACAAGTGCTCAGCATATGTGGGAACTCCTTCAAGACTGTTGGAAAAGCATTCCTCATGAAGCTGGTTGAGAGAATGCCAAGAGTGTGCAAAGCTGTTATCAAGGCAAAGGGTGACTACTTTGAATAATCTAAAGTCTAAAATAGATTTTGATTTGTTTAACACTTTTTGGTTACTACATGATTCCATATATGTTATTTCATAGTTTTGATGTCTACAATGTAGAAAATAGTACAAATTAAGAAAAACCCTTGAATGAGTAGTCTAACAGCATCCCTACACGCTTCAGTGTTGTGGTCCTGTGCACAAAGGACGCATGGGTTGCTTGATGAGAATCAATGTGGCTTTGAATACAGTATTGTCTTTTTAAAATGAAATATTGCCTGTGTATACAACCACATAGTGTGGTCTGGTCTTGCTTTACGCCTTTGCTTTGGAGAATCATTTTTTGTAATGTTTCATTTGCAAAATGGAATGAAATGGCAATGTGTTTCCTGAGGTATTACTTCTCATTTAGCATGCAGAGTCAGTTTAAAGTAATTGGAGGAAATCAAGGGACATCTACCGTAGAGGTTTTTTCTTCTTCATGTGAAGCCATCTATAGCAGACCTTCCCTCTCAACCTGACACCCTCCTTCCCCCACCCAAACAACCAACCAATACATGGCACATACCCGACAGACTGAGGGCAAATAAAACAGGGACGGGAGAGGGTGGGTGTTGCCAGGGACTGAAGTCTTCTCTTTTCTGTGATGCTACAGAGCAGCTACCGGAATAGCCCCTGACCCCCAGACCCAAAGGAATCCCACAATGCCTCACTCAACCTCAGTGGTCCCCTCGAGCCACCTCATGGCCACACTGCTACACGAAACAAGAGCACGATCAGCCTACAGTTGGCTGAGGAGAGAAGGTCAGCTAGGTTCTGCTCATCTAGCTATATGTGTCATACTATCTACGTTGAGTACACCTGATTACTGATGTGGAGTTAAATTGTGACAAATAAATAAGGAAGATAAGATGAAAATGAGATTCCCCCGATGGGCATCACCAGTGGAGAGATCAGGTGTAATCTCAGGTGTAATGGCACGGATGCCAATTGCGAAAATATGAGAAATGTCTCCAAAAGTGTCTGTTTCGTGTTCTAAGATAGCAAACATTTCCATTATCGTCAGTCTGATGTTGACCCTCACTCGGCTGCTATGTTATGGTAGTAGCACATTTGTTATTGTCATAAAACTGCCTTTCGACTGTTATAGATGCCCCAACAGATGTCACATGCTGCCGTAACATTGTTTATTATTTAGAGAAAGAGGGAGACACAGAGAGAGAGAGACAGAGAGAGGATGTTTGCCAATCTGCCACAGACAAAGATAAAATGTGTAAAGGGTGGTTGTATACCATTGTATACAATGGTTGATACCCAGCTATAGTATGCTCTGGTGTAATTCTGAGACTTCACATACTTTACAGGGACATGCATATTTGGGTCATATCCAAGTGTGCATTTGTGTGTGCATACACGTACGAGTTAGGGGATGTTGGTTGGCAGAGAGACACATTGACTCTCACTAACTTGAGGTTATTTCCTGTTTAGGATTCAATTGGTGGGTTCCCACCATCCTTAACATTGCTTCAGGTGCTACATTAGACAAACTAAGCTTTCCCTCTGTGCCAAAGGGGGATTAAATTCAGAGCAGGAATCAGCCTGTGCAGTACTGAACAAAAATATAAACGCAACATGTAAAATGTTGGTCCCATGTTTCATGAGCTGAAATAAAAGATCCCACAAATTTTCCATATGCACACAAAGATTATTTCTCTCAAATGGTGTGCACAAATTTGTTTATATCTTTGCCAGGATAATCCATCCACCTGCGAGGTCTGGCATATCAATAAACTGATAAAACAGCATGATCTTTACACAGGTGCACTTTGTGCTAGGGACAATAGAAGTCCACTCTAAAATGTGCAGTTTTGTAACACAACACAATGCCACAGATGTCTCAAGTTTTGAGGGAGCGTGCAATTGGCATGCTGACTGCAGGAATGTTCACGAGAGCTGTTGCCAGACAATTAAATGTTGATTTCTTTACCATAAGCCACCTCCAACTTCGTTTTAGAGAATTTGGCAGTACATCCAACTGGCCTCACAACCGCAGACCACGTGTAACCATGACAGCCCAGGATCTCCACCTCAGGTTCTTCACCTGCGGGATCGTCTGAGACCAGCCACCCGCACAGCTGATGAAACTGAGGAGTATTTCTGTCTGTAATGAAGCCCTTTTGTGGGGGAAAACTAATTACAATTGGCTGGGCCTAGCTCCCCCTGGCTGCGCCCCTGCCCAGTCATGCTAAATCCATAGATTAGAGCCTAATGAATTTATTTCAATTGACTGATTTCCTTATATGAACTGTAACTCAGTAAAATTGTTGAAATTGTCGCATGTTGCATTTATATTTTTGTTCAGTATAGATAAGTGACACATACTCAGGGCAGCACAGGGACCGGGTGGTGGCTTACAGCTGCATCTTGCAAACAGTGACAAATCCACTTTTCATAAAAGCCTTGTAGCAGTCATAAGGACAAAGATTCAGAAGGAGGGATGCAGGTTTAGGTACAAAAGGTGGTTGGTTTTCATTGCACAGTGCTGGTGATGGGACACATTTACAATAAAAACGTCTGACTTTAAATTGTCAGCACACAAAATGTAGTCTTCAAAAGCAAAAACCCTATAAGCACGCAAAACCTGTCTTTACCAACAAGATGAGTCTACCAGGCTCGAATACAGCCTCCCCTAACAATTACCAAAACCCAAATGAGGATAGCATACCCAAATGGGCACTTAAATACATTTGGCCACACCTATTCTGGCACACAGGCCAGGAGCATACATCTATGCGCGCTGAATCAAATCGCACATGTTCACAGTGACAAGACAGAGACTGACAAGCTCCCAGGACTAAACAGCAAACAAATACATCTTACCAAAATAAAATTATCTTCACAACTTCCACCTTGTGAGTGTTGCGAACGCTTATGTGCACTATAAACATCGCGTCCACTCAGGATGGTAAGAAAAGGCTAATTAAAATGTATAGCCTGTATCAAACATAAATCAGAAATGTCTTAAATGTTGCAATAAACGGTAAGGGAATGGTGAAACGCTAGCAACTATTGTAGTGCATATGGATTTAACACATTATTTAACTTGTGAAAGCAACCGCAAATATGTCCATTGTGAAAACAAACGGCTCTCAGTTTGGAGTTTGGAGAGCACACAAGTGAAAAGACGCGCCAGCGCATCTTCAACCAAAAGTGAAGCCCTCAGGCTTTCTCTGCACAACCCAGGGCCTGGTTTCCCAAAAGCATCTGAAGGCTAAGTTCATCGTTAGAACCTTCGTAGGAGCATTGGTAAAAATCTGTAAGCGGTTTACCAAAAGCATTGTTACCAAAGTTGCACTTGAAAATGCTTTATTTACCGACTGCCTCAGACCACTCGTAGAACAGGCAAGTGTCTCCTTTGAGGCTTTTTTTGTAGTTTATATAGCTACAGAAGATCTCCACTAAACACACAATCAAGATGTTTATCTGTCTCTTTGTGATCGCCGATAACTTTAGAACAAAGTTGACTACAAATAGATAGTTTAAAAAATACTATCATTACAAACAAGTGAAGGATAAAAAGATGAATCAAATGAAAACTGAGATGGCTTCATTACAAAGATAAATACAGTATAGGGTACATGGACCTATATATTTAAATCATATTGAAATCCATGTCATATTCATTAAATTGAGCTCCATTTTTGCTAAATGTAGACTAGCCTACTGTCTGTAGGTTTTGCCTCGATATATTGTATGCTTGATAACAACACAGTAATGTGCCAAATCTTGATTTAGTCCCTAGTCAGAAAATCCTATAGGATTAGTGACTTTTCCAATAGAATCCAATAGGATTCTCACAATCCTATAGGATTTTGTGTCACCTCTATCAGAATCCCATTGGACGACTTTTTTCTATTGGAAATCAAAATGAGTCCTATTGGACCTTATTTAATTCTTGCAATCATATAGGATTTTGTATCACCTCTATCAGAATTCTATTGGAACTTTTTTCTTAATTGAACCCATTAAATTATAGATTGTTGTCATTAGTTCCAGCACAATACATCAACACTAATTACAACATTTTGGTTGATTGGAAACAACACTTCTATATTCATTTCTGTTTTATTCGCCTGTAAGTGTTATGCTGGTGAATGAGGACCCAAAAGCGACGTAATAGTAACAGAGTCTTTATTCCAGTATTAAACAAATAATGATTCTCCTGGATATAATCAATGGTAAATCCAAAACAGGAAACTGAAATCCTCTCGTCAATAGAGAGGAACGACTGGAGACGCGACCACAGACTGCAGGTCGCTTCAGGAAGGCACTGGCCGTAGCTGACATAGACACCTGCTCACACGCAGCATCTGAAGAAGGCAAAGAACACGACAGGGCGGAACAAGGACACAGGAACAGCAAACATCAAACAAGAATCCGACAAGGACAGAAGCGGAAAACAGAGGGAGAAATAGGGACTCTAATCAGAGGGCAAAATAGGGGACAGGTGTGAAAGAGTAAACGAGGTCGTTAGGAGAATGAGAAACAGCTGGGAGCAGGAACGGAACGATAGAGAGAGAGAGCGGGAGAGGGAGAGAGGGAGGAGGAGAGAGAGAGAGAAAGAGAAAGACCTAAAAAGACCAGCAGAGGGAAGCACAGGGACAAGACATGATAATCAATGACAAAACATGACAGTACCCCCCCACTCACCGAGCGCCTCCTGGCGCACTCGAGGAGGAACCCTGGCGGCAACGAAGGAAATCATCAATCAACGAACGGTCCAGCACGTCCCGAGATGGAACCCAACTCCTCTCCTCAGGACCGTAACCCTCCCAATCCACTAAGTACTGGTGACCACGTCCCCGAGAACGCATGTCCATGATCTTCCGTACCTTGTAAATAGAGCGCCCTCGACAAGGACGGGGGGGGGAGGAAGACGAACGGGGCGCGAAGAAAAGCTTGACACAAGAGACATGGAAGACAGGGTGGACGCGACGAAGATGTCGCGGAAAGCAGTCGCACAGCGACAGGATTGACGACCTGAGAGAACACGAACGGACCAATGAACCGCGGAGTCAACTTGCGAGAAGCTGTCGTAAGGGGAAGGTTACGAGTGGAAAGCCACACTCTCTGACCGCACAATACCTAGGACTCTTAATCCTACGTTTATTGGCGGCTCTCACAGTCTGCGCCCTGTACGGCAAAGTGCAGACCTGACCCTCCTCCAGGTCGCTCACAACGTTGGACAAAAGCCTGAGCGGAGGGAACGCTGGACTCGGCGAGCTGGGACGAGAAACAGAGGAGCTGTACCAAGACTACTCTGAAACGGGATAGCCCGGTAGCAGACGAAAGAAGCTATGTGAGCGTACTCAGCCCAGGGGAGCTGTTCTGCCCAAGACGCAGGGTTTCGAAACAAAGGCTCGCTAATATGCGACCAATCGACTGATTGGCCCTTTCTGCCTGACCGTTAGACTGGATGAAACCCGAAGAAGAGGACTGACGGAAGCACCAATCAAACGACAGAACTCCCTCCAAAACTGTACGTGAATTGCGGACCTCTGTCTGAAACGGCGTCTAACGGGAGGCCATGAATTCTGAACACATTCTCAATGATGATTTGTGCCGTCTCCTTAGCGGAAGGAAGCTTAGCGAGGGGAATGAAATGTGCCGCCTTAGAGAAACTATCGATAACCGTAAGAATCACAGTTCTCCCCGCAGACGAAGCAGACCGTAATAAATCTAACGATGTGAGACCATGGTCGAGAAGAATGGGAAGCGGTCTGAACGACCGGCAGGAGGAGAGTTACCTGACTTAGTCTGCGCGCAGTCGAAACAGCACCACGAAACGCGCGTGTCCGCTCCTGAGTAGGCCACCAAAACCGCTGGCGAATAGAAGCAAGCGTACCCCGAACGCCCGTGGCCAGCTAACTTGCAGAGTGAGCCCACTGAAGAACAGCCAGACGTAGAGACAGGAACGAACAGAAGGTTACTAGGACAAGCGCCCGGCGACGCAGTGTGATGAGTGCTTGCTTTACCTGCTCTCAATTCCCCAGACAGTCAACCCGACAACACGCCCTTCAGGAGAATCCCCTCGGTCGGTAGAAGCCACAGAAGAACTAAAGAGACGGGATAAGGCATCAGGCTTGGTGTTCTATTCCCGGACGATAGAAATCACGAACTCGAAACGAGCGAAAAACAACGCCCAACGAGCTTGACGTGCATTAAGTCGTGCCGAACGGATGTACTCAAGGTTCTTATGGTCAGTCCAAACGACAAAAGGACGGTCGCCCCCTCCAACCACGTCGCCATTCGCCTATGGCTAAGCGGATGGCGAGCAGTTCGCGGTTACCCACATCATAGTTGCGTTCCGATGGCGACAGGCGATGAGAAAAGTAAGCGCAAGGATGGACCTTATCGTCAGACTGAAAGCTGAGACAGAATGGCTCCCACGCCCACCTCTGAAGCGTCAACCTCGACAATGAAATGTTTAGTGACTCAGAGTAACAAATAGGGGCGGATGTAAAACGCTTCTTGAGGAGATCAAAGCTCCCTGGGCGGAACCGGACCACTTAAAGCAAATCTTGACAGAAGTCAGAGCTGTGAAGGGCAGCCACTTGACCGAAATTACGAATGAAACCCGATAGAAATTAGCGAAACCGAGAAAACGCTGCAACTCGACACGTGACTTAGGAACGGGCCAATCGCTGACACCTGGACCTTAGCGGATCCATCTGAATGCCTTCAGCGGAAATAACAGAACCGAGAAATGTGACAGAGGAGACATGAAAGGCGCACTTCTCAGCCTTCACGTAGAGACAATTCTCTAAAAGCGCGCTGAGTACACGTCGAACGTGCTGAACATGAATCTCGAGTGACGGTGAAAAAATCAGGATATCGTCAAGGTAAACGAAAACAAAAATGTTCAGCATGTCTCTCAGTACATCTAACTAATGCCTGAAAGACAGCTGGAGCATTAGCGAGACCGAACGGCAGAACCCGGTATTCAAAATGTCCCTAACGGAGTTAAACGCCGTTCCACTCGTCCCCCTCTCTGATGCGCGACGAGATGGTAAGCGTTACGAAGGTCCAACTAGTAAAGAACCTGGCTCCCTGCAAAATCTCGAAGCGACGACATAAGGAAGCGGATAACGATTCTTAACCGTTATGTCATTCAGCCCTCGATAATCCACGCAGGGGCGCAGATACCGTCCTTCTTCTTAACAAAGAAAAATCCCGCTCCGGCGAGAGGAAGAAAGCACCACGGTACCGGCGTCGAGAGAAACAGACAGATAATCCTCGAGAGCCTTACGTTCGGGAGCCGACAGAGAGTATAGTCTACCCCGAGGGGGAGTGTCCCGGAAGGAGATCAATACAACAATCATACGACCGTGAGGAGAGAAGGGAGCTGGCCTGGACCGACTGAAGACCGTGCGCAGATCATGATATTCCCGCACTCCTGTCAAATCACCAGGTTCCTCCTGAGTAGAGGGGACAGAAGACACAGAGGATAGCAGACATTAAACACTTCACATGACAAGAAACGTTCCAGATAGAAATAGAATTACTAGACCAATAATAGAAGGATTATGACATACTAGCCAGGGATGACCCAAAACAACAGGTGTAAAAGGTGAACGAAAAATCAAAAAGAAAAGGTCTCACTGTGGTTACCAGATACGTGAGGGTTAAAAGTAGTGTCTCACATCTGATACGGGGAGAAGACTACCATCTAACGAACATGGGCGTGGGCTTCCCTAACTGTCTGAGAGGAATGTCATGTTTCCGAGCCCATGCTTCGTCCATAAAACAACCCTCAGCCCCAGAGTCTATCAAGGCACTGCAGGAAGCAGCCGAACCGGTCCAGCGTAGATGGACCGACAAGGTATACAGGATCTTGATGGAGAGACCTGAGTAGTAGCGCTCACCAGTAGCCCTCCGCTTACTGATGAGCTCTGGCTTTTACTGGACATGACATGACAAAATGTCCAGCAGAACCGCAATAGAGGCAAAGGCGGTTGTGATTCTCCGTTCCCTCTCCTTAGTCGAATGCGAATACCCCCAGCTGCATGGGCTCAGTCTCTGAGCGGGTGGAGGAGATGGTTGAGATGCGGAGAGGGGAAACACCGTTAACGCAGACTCTCCTCCACGAGCTCGGTGACGAAGATCTACCCGTCTTCTATGCGATGCGAGAGCAATCAAAGAGTCCACGCTGGAAGGAACCTCCCGGAGAGAATCTCATCCTTAACCTCAGCGTGGAGTCCCTCCAGAAAACGAGCGAGCAACGCCGGCTCCTTCCAGTCACTGGATGCAGCAAGAGTGCGAAACTCATTAGAGTAATCCTATGGATCGATCACCTTGACATAGGGAAGCCAGGACCCTGGAAGCCTCCTCCCAAAAACTAACGATCAAAAACCCGTATCATCTCCTCTTTAAAGTTCTGATAAACGTTAGAACACTCACCCTTGCCTCCCAGATAGCTGTGCCCCACTCCCGAGCCCGACCAATAAGGAGTGATATGACGTAAGCGATCCGAGCTCTCTCTCTTGAGTAGTGTTGGGCTGGAGAGAGAACACAATATCACCTGGGTGAGAAAGGAGCGACACTCAGTGGGCTGCCCAGAGTAACATGGTGGGTTATTAACCCTAGGTTCCGGAGACTCGGAAGACCAGGAAGTAGCTGGTGGCACGAGACGAAGACTCTGAAACTGTCCTGAGAGATCGGAGACCTGAGCGGCAGGGTCTCAACGGCATGGCGAGCAGCAGACAATTCCTGCTCGTCTGCCGAGCATTGCTCCCTGATCTCGACGGCAGTGTTGGAGAATCCGTAGTCGCTGGGTCCATCTTGTCGGATTCTTCTGTTATGGAATGAGGACCCAAAAGCGACGTTATAGTAACAGAGTGCTTTATTCCAGTATTAAACAAATAATGATTCTCCTGGATATAATCAATGGTAAATCCAAAACAGGAAACTAAATCCTCTCGTCATAGAGAGGAACGACTGGAGACGCGACCACAGACTGCAGGTCGCTTCGAGGAAGGCACAGGCCGTAGCTGACATAGACACCTGCTCACACGCAGCATCTGAAAAGGCAAAAACACGACAGGGCGAACAAGACACAGAGACAGCAAACATCAAACAAGAATCCGACAAGGACAGAAGCGGAAAACAGAGGGAGAAATAGGGACTCTAATCAGAGGGCAAAATAGGGGACAGGTGTGAAAGAGTAAACGAGGTCGTTAGGAGAATGAGAAACAGCTGGGAGCAGGAACGGAACGATAGAGAGAGAGAGAGCGGGAGAGGGAGAGAGGGAGGAGGAGAGAGAGAGAGAAAGAGAAAGAACCTAAAAAGACCAGCAGAGGGAAGCACAGGGACAAGACATGATAATCAATGACAAAACATGACAGTAAGAAAGCCTGTCCCTTTAAGAGCAGCTCATGACGTCACAGCTAGCATAAGCCTGCAGCGTTAATTAGCCTCCCAAGTTTAGCTCGCCACCTGTAGCTGTGAAGAGAATCTCAAGTTTTCTAACATTATTATTCTAACTTTCACTGTGCTTGAATGAAAGAACTATCAGTACAGTATTTTCTTTCCATGTGTCATGGCGAAGTTGTCAATGTTTTAGTTATTGTACAGCATTTTATGCACTAGTTTTTATGCTAGCTAAGAAGCCACATTTTGCCTGTCAGCTGACCAGTTGGCTAAATTGTAGCCATTCTTGTTTTGTTTTTTGAGTCACTGTATTGTTATTGCAGATGAAAAATGTGTTTTCCTGTTTGTTATTGCTAAATATATGTGCCTTTATTATAGGCAAGTCAACACTGTTTTCATGATTTCTGGTAGATCCCTTGTAGAAAAATCCTATCAGATTTTGGAACCAGTCCTCTTGGATTCCTATGGGATTCTACCCAACATGATTTTATTTTATAAGATCCTATAGGAATCCAATACACGAATACAATAGAAGAATCCCATCAGATTTTGTTACCAGTACTATACGATTGTTTGGATTTTTTGACTAGGGGTAGATTATATTAGGGTAGGCTACGCATTAGAATAAGACCCCTCAATATTTTCAGCCATAGTTGATAATATCTCTCTAGAATCTGATTCGTCGTCAGTATAATGTAATTATTCTAATTATAAGGTAAGATTTGAAAGGGAGAAAGCTGATCTGAGAGCAGTGCTGCCTGCCTTTCGATCCTTTAAGTATCAACACATGTGTCTCGCCCTGACCACAGAGAGCCTGTTATTCTCTATGTAGGTAAGGTCGGGGTGTGACTAGGGTGTGTCATCTAGGTAATTATATTTCTATGTTGGCCTGGTATGGTTCCCAATCAGAGGCAGATGTTTATCGTTGTCTCTGATTGGGGATCATATTTAGGCAGCCATTTCCCCTGTGTGCTTTGTGGGATCTTGACTATGTTTTTGTGTAGCTGGCTGTGAGCAGCCCAGAATGTCACGTTTAATTTTTCTTCTGTTTTGTTTGGTGAGTTTATTATTTATTAAACATGTGGAATTCTACGCACGCTGCGCCTTGGTCCAATCATTCAAACGACCGTGACAGAAGATCCCACCAACAACGGACCAAGCAGCGTGCCCGGGAGGTAATGGCATCCTGGTCTTTGGAGGAGATTAGGGAGTGAACATCCTGGACTTGGGACAACATAATGGCAGGAGAGAAGAGCCTGCCATGGAGGCAGGTGGAAGCAGCGAAGGAGGGACAGCGACAAAGTCGGGGAGGAAGGCCACAGAAACCCCAATATTTTTGGGGGGAGGGGCACATGGAGCAGTCAGCGGAGCCGAGGAGTGAACCAGAGCCAGTCTGGGAGAAGAAGGATAATTTGGAGGAGAGAGAAATGGGAGAGTTGTTGAGTTGGTGGAGGTTGCACGGATTTGGAATAAAGGAACGTGTTGTCAGTTTGGTGCCACCTGAGTCAGCTCCTCGTACTCGTCCTGAGAAGTGTGTTAAAGTTCCGGATCAACTGATGCCGGCTATACACACCAGGTCTCCAGTGCACCTTCACAACCCAGTACGTCCTGTGCCAGCTCCTCGCACTTGCCGTGTGAAGAGTGTTAAAGTTCCGGTACCATTGATGCCAGCTATATGCACCAGGTCTCCAGTATGTCTCCACAGCCCGGTACGTCCTGTGCCTGCTCCTCGCACTCTCCCTCAAATGCGTGTCCACAGTCCAGTACGTCCTGTGCCTCCTCCCCGCACCCGCCCTGAGGTGCGTGTCACCAGCCCGGTACCACCAGTGCCGGCCCCACGCATCAGGCCTCCAGTGCGCCTCCACAGTCCAGTACGTCCTCTGCCTCCTTCTCGCACTCACCCTGATGTGCGTGTCACCAGCCCGGTGCCACCTGTACCGGTCCCGCGCATCAGGCCTCCAGTGCACCTCCACAGTCCAGTACGTCCTGTGCCTGCTCCTCGCGCTTGTCCTGAGGTGCGTGTCACCAGCCCGGTACCACCAGTGCCGGTCCCGCGCATCAGGCCTCCAGTGCACCTCCACAGTCCAGTACGTCCTGTGCCTGCTCCTCGCGCTTGTCCTGAGGTGCGTGTCACCAGCCCGGTACCACCAGTGCCGGCCCCACGCACCAAGCTTCCGGCGACAGTTCCCAGTCCAGAGCTTCCGGCGACAGTTCCCAGTCCAGAGCTTCCGGCGATACTTCCCAGTCCAGAGATTCCAGCGACACTTCACAGTCCGGAACCTCCAACGATGGTCCACAGTCCGGAACCTCCTGAGACGGTCCACGGTCCGGAACCTCCTGAGACGGTCCACGGTCCGGAACCTCCTGAGACGGTCCACGGTCCGGAGCCTCCAGCGACGGTCTGCGGTCCAGACCCTAAAGCGGGGATTCTCAGTCCGGAGCCTCCAGTGGGGATTCTCAGTACGGAGCCTCCGGCGACGATCTACGGTCCGGAGCCTCCGGCGACGAACCACGGTCCGGAGTCCCCTGCGACGATCCACGGTCCGGTGCCTTCGGTGACGACCCACGGTCCGGTTCCTCCGGCGACGATCCACGGTCCGGAGCCACCGGCGACGATCCACGGTCCAGAGCATCCGGCGATGCGCCCCGCACTGGAGCTGCCCCCGATGGTAGATGCCCACCCGGACCCTCCCCTATTGAGTCAGGTTTTGCGGTCGGAGTCCGCACCTTTGGGGGGGGGGGAGGTTACTGTCACGCCCTGACCATAGAGAGCCTGTTATTCTCCATGTTGGTTAGGTCGGGGTGTGACTAGGGTGGGTCATCTAGGTAATTATATTTCTATGTTGGACTGGTATGGTTCCCAATCAAAGGCAGCTGTTTATCGTTGTCTCTGATTGGGGATCATATTTGGGCAGCCATTTCCCCTTTGTGCTTTGTGGGATCTTGACTATGTTTTTATGTAGCTGCCTGTGAGCAGCCCAGAACGTCACGTTTCGTTTTTCTTCTGTTTTGTTTGGTGAGTTTATTATTTGTTAAACATGTGGAATTCTACGCACGCTGCACCTTGCTCCGATCATTCAAACGATCGTGACAACATGCCTCAACGACGTACTTAGTGAACGCTTTCATTGTGTGGTGTCTTGTGAAATGAATGTTACATCCTCGGCCGTTGAAGGAAAGGTATACATAGTTAAAACACTCGTAAGCCTAATGCTGTGTTTAGATGGTACAAGGTAGACAGCAAACCGGATGTTACTGTTTTCAATGAGAGCACAACGATAAATGCAGTTGTGGCTGGCGGTGAATGCCGTCAGCCGCCATGGAAGATGTGAATTGCCGCCAGAGTTAAAATATTTTAACTTTTGCCGTAGCGTTGTTTTCTACCGGATGTTGTTTTGCACTTTTTGTTTACTGAAATAACAATAGTAACGCATACCATCGTGCTGACTTGCTTTTGCCGTCACCGTCTTTCTTGCTTTCTTGTCCAGCTATGCTGACTGGTATGACGGTTTTTGCGTCCCTCGTCTAAATGCATTATAAGTTCCATCACTATCGGGAAATCGGCCCAGAGTGGTAGAGCAGAGTTCTATCCAATAGCTATTCCGCTAGGACTGAACTGACGGTGTGTGTGTGTGTGTGTGTGTGTGTGTGTGTGTTTAGCTTGTGCGATGATAATCATTTGTCTCATCAGTGCTGCTTGTCTGGGGCTAATTCAATCTCAAACACTTGCAATTAAAGGGCAACATTAACATATTCAAACGACAGGTGGAGGATATTTAGAAAAGTAACAACAAATTTGACAACATTTCAGATGACAAGTGTGATTCATTTCAAATGCCAAAAGGAGCAATCGATTTGTGGTGGCATTTTCATCACAACATCAACCAGAACAGGCATAAATAAACAAATGTATTTCCCCATCAACTAAAAAGTTATACTTCATTATATGCCTAGCTGCAGTCAATTTGAGCAAATTTCATCTGTCAAGTATGATTGATCGTGATAGAAACACAGTCCAACAGTCTGCTTCTCAAATCTAGTTGCTGAAAAGGGAAAAGCGACACTCTAAAAAGCAACACTCATGGAGCAGGAAATGAGGCCAGTTAATTGGGACAGCTAAATATACTTCATAGGGTCTACCCTCTCCTAGTGTCACTGCTGAAGGTTATACAGAACAGATCGCTGGAGCCGGCATAGCACTGACATATTTTATGGTTCCTATCTATCATTAGTTATGAGGTGCTCATGATCCTGACCACGGCTGACCAATATAGCTTTTTGAATAATGTACAGCTCAAAAACACAATGTACTGTGCTGTTTTGTTTCCTGGGTGCAGATTCAGCCTACGCCTGGACTAAAAAGCATAAAAATGTGTTAACTATAATTCAAATACTGAAAATATAAAATGTGTGATTCTGTTTGTTTTCAATGATTCACAGTGATTTGTGTTGCTGTGTTTTGAAATACTGGACATGCAGGTTTTTTCCCCCTAGTCCAGGCCAGTCAAGGTTCATTGGGTACCTTTAAAAAACTTTTGTAAGTAAATATACAGGTATATACACTACCGATAAAAAAGTTTGAGGTCACTTAGAAATGTCCTTGTTTTTTTTATTTTTTTATTTTTATTTGTTTTGTACATTAAAATAACATCCCCACTCCGGGTGGCTGGCCTTCTAGGCAGAGTTGCAAAGAAAAAGCCATATCTTAGACTGGCCAATAAAAATAAAAGATTATGATGGGCAATAGAACACAGACACTGGACAGAGGAACTCTGCCTGGAAGGTCAGCATCCTGGAGTCGCCTCTTCACTGTTGACGTTGAGACTGGTGTTTTGTGGGTACTATTTAATGAAGCTGCCAGTTGAGGACTTGTGAGTCGTCTGTTTCTCAAAATAGACACTCTAATGCACTTGTCCTCTTGCTCAGTTGTGCACCGGGGCCTCCCACTCCTCTTTCTATTCTGGTTAGAGCCAGTTTGCACTGATCTGTGAAGGGAGTAGTACACAGTGTTGTACGAGATCTTCCGTTTCTTGGCAATTTCTCGCATGGAATAGCCTTCATTTCTTAGAACAAGAATAGACTTGATGAGTTTCACAAGAAAGTGCTTTATTTCTGGCCATTTTTGAGCCTGTAATCGGACCCACAAATGCTGATGCTCCAGATACTCAACTAGTCTAAGGAAGGCCAGTTGTATTGCTTCTTTAATCAGTACAACAGTTTTCAGCTGTGCTAACATAATTGCAAAAGGGTTTTCTAATGATCAATTAGCCTTTTAAATGATAAACTTGGATTAGCTAACACATGTGCCAATTGGAGCACAGGAGTGATGGTTGCTGATAATGGGCCTCTGTACGCTATGTAGATATTCCATGAAAAATATGCAGTTTTCAGCTACAATAGTCATTTACAACATTAATAATGTCTACACTGTATTTCTGATCAATTTGATGTTAATTTAATGGACAAAAAATGTGCTTTTCTTTCAAATACACACATATACAGTATATACTGTATATACACACACACACACCTTTTAAAATATATTTTCCTTTATTATTTTCCGCTAACCCTACCACCCCTCCCCTAATTGGAGTAAACTAACGAACAACAACACTTAGGTTTCTAATTCCAACGTATACATACTATATACATTTTATTAACACAATCTATTTTACAATAGTTATATTTTGTTTGTTTTTAGCCCTGTCCTTCCTCTACCCTAAACCTCTCCCCTCTATTTCTGATGTCCATCCAGTTAGATTTCCATTTGTCATATATTTTTAACTGTGCTGTTTCACAAAAGTTCTGAACCAATATACATTTTACGTACACACTATGTTTTACATTTGTTATCTCGATTGTTATGCATTGGTTTAATTGTGTAGGTGCTGGGCTGGACATAAGCCTGCACTCCCTGTAGCTCTCCAGGACCAGAGTTTATAACCACTAACTGGTGTCAACCTTTGAAAACATGCTTGCATGTGAATATCCTTTTGACTTCTATTGAGTCACACATCATTCACATCATACTAACATCTTTGGCTGTTATGAAGGGAATATCTGTGGTGACCTCCAAACTCAATTACCCATCATTACTATGAACGTCTAACAAGCTGAAATGAGATGACATGCTTGGGGTGCAGGGGAGTACAGGCCTGGACAGTCTTCACAGGGAGATGGAGACAGCTAGTCAATTAGGGCTGAACACACAACTCTCCCTCTGCAGTTATGGTAATGACTCAATTTAATAGATTACTCCTTAGCACTCAATCTCACAGAGCAAGTTCCCCTTCCACTGTCTTTGCCTACCTGCTCTGGGCACAGTTTACTGAGCTAGCAGATGTTGCCTCAACACTCGAGAGTGTTCTCCTGTCTTGGGCCCGGTTTCTTAAAGCATCTTCAAGCTGAGTTAATCGTTAAAACTACGTCATAGCATCTTAAAATTTCCGAGCCGTTTCCCAAATCCGTCTTTATTAACGTTGCACTTGAAATCGCTCGTAATCTAGAATAGCTCAGTGCGCCGTTAGGTCACCATTTCCCCTCCCGTGTCACTTTACACACAGAAGATCTCCTCTAAACATAGAATGAAGATGTTTATATGTCTCTGTGACTTCTCTGAAAACTTGATAGTTGAAAATAAATGGCCTAAAAAGTTTACAATTTCATAAACAAGTGAAGCAAGGATAAATTCGTTTTTGATTTTGAAAAATGCTAATTATATTATAGTTAGATTATTAGTCTAAATATTGACATTCCTTTCATGTATGTGCAATCAATAGACCTACCTAGTATTAAGCCTTTACGCTACATCTGAGCCGCTTCTATATTTGTATCTATTAGGCCTATAGGCTACTATTAACTAAAAGCTCACGCATTTTATTGTAGCCTAACCAATAACTTAAAGGTCAACATATTAGGTCTATGGCAATATAGCTTAACTTGCTACTTCATGTTTAATTATTTTAATTGTTTAATTATTTAATTGTAGAATATCTGTAGGTCTACTTAAAGCTAGATTCCAAATCATTCCATGATTTGCTGAGAAATTATGAAAACCATTGTCATCATATCCTATTATTAGTTCACATGGATATTTTCTAAATAGTGAACGAGGGAACGAGCGACTTTGGAATTATTCATTCATGCTCACAGTTTGCACAAACTGAAGAAATGCAGAATTTACACAATCAAGCTTTGCATACAAAATAGCATGAGAAAACACTCAGAATACATAAGGTTAATACATACAGTTGAAGTCGGAAGTTTACATACACCTTAGCCAAATACATTTAAACTCAGTTTTTCACAATTTCTGACATTTAATCCAAGTACAAATTCCCTGTTTTAGGTCAGTTACGATCACCACTTTATTTTAAGAATGTGAAATGTCAGAATAATAGTAGAGAGAATTATTTATTTCAGCTTTTATTTCTTTCATCACATTCCCAGTGGGTCAGAAGTTGACATACACTCAATTAATATTTGGTAGCATTGCCCTTAAATTGTTTAACTTGGGTCAAACGTTTTGGGTAGCCTTCCACAAGTTTCCCACAATAAGTTGGGTGAATTTTAGCCCATTCCTCTTGACAGAACTGGTGTAACTGAGTCAGGTTTGTAGGCCTCCTTGCTCGCACACGCTTTTTCAGTTCTGCCCACAAGTTTTCTATGGGATTGAGGTCAGGGCTTTGTGATGGCCACTCCAATACCTTGACTTTGTTGTCCTTAAGCCATTTTGTGTGCTTGGTGTCATTGTCCATTTGGAAGACACATTTGTGACCAAGCTTTAACTTCCTGACTGATGTCTTGAGATGTTGCTTAAATATATACACATAATTTTCCTATCTCATGACGCTATCTATTTTGTGAAGTGCACCAGTCCCTCTTGTAGCAAAGCACCCCCACAACATGATGCTGCCACCCCCGTGCTTCACGGTTGGGACGGTGTTCTTTGGCTTGCAAGCCTCCCCCTTTTCCTCCAAACATAATGATGGTCATTATGGCCAAACAGTTCTATTTTTGTTTCATCAGACCAGAGGACCTTTCTCTAAAAAGTACGATCTTTGTCCCCACGTGCCGTTGCAAACCGTTGTCTGGCTTTTTTATGGTGGTTTTGGAGCAGTGACTTCTTCCTTGCAGAGAGGCCTTTCAGGTTATGTTGATATAGGACTCGTTTTAAGGTGGATATAGATACTTTTGTACCTGTTTCCTCCAGCATCTTCACAAGGTCCTTTGCTGTTCTGGGATTGATTTGCACTTTTCGCACCAAAGTACATTCATCACTAGGAGACAGAACGTGTCTCCTTCCTGAGCGGTATGGCTGCTGCGTGGTCCCATGGTGTTTATACTTGCTTACTATATTTGTACAGATGAACGTGGTACCTTCAGGCGTTTGAATACTGCTCACAAGAATGTACAGGTGCAGTGATCTGTGAGCTGCTCTGACAGTTGGTGCTTAAAGGTAGTGAGGGAGATGTGAGTCTCCAGCTTCAGTGATTTTTGCAGTTCGTTCCAGTCATTGGCAGCAGAGAAGTGGAAGGAAAGGCAGCCAAAGGAAGAATTGACTTTGGGGGTGACCAGTGAGCTGGAGCGCGTGCTACGGGTGGGTGCTGCAAAGGTGACCAGTGAGCTGAGGCAGGGCTTTACCTAGCAAAGACTTGTAGATGACCTGGAGCCAGTGGGGTTGGTGACGCAGTGGTGGGTAGTTTATGGGGCTTTGGTGACAAAACGGATGGCACTGTAATAGACTGCATCCAATTTGCTGAGTAGAGTGTTGGAGGCTATTTTGTAAATGACATCGCCGAAGTCGAGGATCGGTAGGATGGTCAGTTTTACAAGGGTAAGTTTGGCAGTATGAGTGAAGGATGCATTGTTGCAAAATAGGAAGCCGATTCTAGATTTAATTTTGGATTGGAGATGCTTAATGTGAGTCTGGAAGGAGAGTTTACAGTCTAGCCTGACACCTAGGTACTTGTAGTTGTCCACATATTCTAAGTCAGAAACGTCCAGAGTAGTGATGCTCGACGGGCGGGCAGGTGCGGGCAGCGATCGGTTGAAGAGCATGCATTTAGTTTTTCTAGCATTTTAGAGCAGTTGGAGTCTAAGGTGTATGTAAACTTCCGACTTCAACTGTATACAGTACCAGTCAAAAGTTTGGACACAAGTACTCATTCAAAAGGTTTTTTCTTTATTTTTTACTATTTGCTACATTGTATAATAATAGTGAAGACATCAAAACTATGAAATAGCACATTTGGAATCATGTAGTGTCCAAAAAGGTGTTAAACAAATCCGAACATATTTTAGATTCTAGCCATCCTTTGCCTTGATGACAGCTGGGCACACTATTGGCACTCTCTCAACCAGCTACATGAGGTAGTCACCTGAAATCCATTTCAATTAACAGGTGTGCATTGATAAAATGTAATTTGTGGAATTTCTTTCCTTAATGCGTTTGAGCCAATCAGTTGTGTTTTGACAAGGTAGGTGTGGTATACAGCAGATAGCCCTATTTGGTAAAAGACCAATTCCATATCATGGCAAGAACAGCTGAAATAAGTAAAGAGAAACGACAGTCCATCATTACTTTAAGACATGAAGGTCAATCAATTCGGAAAATTTCAAGAACTTTGAAAGTTTCTTCAAGTGCAGTCGCAAAAACCATCTAACGCTATGATGAAACTGGCTCTCATGAGGAACGCCATAGGAAAGGAAGACCCAGAGTTACCTCTGCTGCGGAGGATAAGTTCATTAGAGTTAATTGCCCCTCAGATTGAAGCCCAAATAAATACTTCACAGAATTCAAGTAACACACACATCTAGACATCAACTGTTCAGAGGAGACTACGTTAATCAGGCCTTAATGGTCGAATTGCTGCAAAGAAACCACTAGTAAAGGACACCAATAAGAAGAAGAGACTTGCTTTTGCCGAGAAACACGAGCAACGGACATCAGACCGGTGGAAATCTGTCCTTTGGTCTGATGAGTCCACATTTTTTATTTTTGGTTCCAACCGCCCTGTCTTTGTGAGACGTAGAGTAGGTGAATGGATGATCTCTGCATGTGTGTTTCCCTCCGTGAAGCATGGAGAAGGAGGTGTGATGGTGTTGGGGTGCTTTGCTGGTGACACTGTCAGTGATTTATTTAGAAATTTAAGCACACTTAAGCAGCATGGCTACCGCAGCATTCTGCAGAGTTACGTCATCCCATCAGGTTTGCGTTTAGTGGGACTGTCATTTGTGTTTTAACAGGACAATGACCCAAAACACACCACCAGACTGTGTAAGGGCTATTTGACCAAAGAGAGTGATGGAGTGCTGCATGATTCCATATGTGTTATTTTATAGTTTTGATGTCTTCACTATTATTCTACAATGTTGAAAATAATAAAAAATCAAGAAAAACCCTTGAATGAGTAGGTGTGTCCAAACATTTGACTGGTACTGTGTGTATGAATATATATATATATATATATATATACACTGCTCAAAAAAATAAAGGGAACACTTAAACAACACAATGTAACTCCAAGTCAATCACACTTCTGTGAAATCAAACTGTCCACTTAGGAAGCAACACCGATTGACAATAAATTTCACATGCTGTTGTGCAAATGGAATAGACAACAGGTGGAAATTATAGGCAATTAGCAAGACACCCCCAATAAAGGAGTGGTTCTGCAGGTGGTGACCACAGACCACTTCTCAGTTCCTATGCTTCCTGGCTGATGTTTTGGTCACTTTTGAATGCTGGCGGTGCTTTCACTCTAGTGGTAGCATGAGACGGAGTCTACAACCCACACAAGTGGCTCAGGTAGTGCAGCTCATCCAGGATGGCATATCAATGCGAGCTGTGGCAAGAAGGTTTGCTGGTGTCTGTCAGCGTAGTGTCCGAGTGGTGGGGGTTGTGCTTACAGCCCAACACCGTGCAGGACGTTTGGCATTTGCCAGAAAACACCAAGATTGGCAAATTCGCCACTGGCGCCCTGTGCTCTTCACAGATGAAAGCACTGAGCACATGTGACAGACGTGACAGTCTGGAGACGCCGTGAAGACGTTCTGCTGCCTGCAACATCCTCCAGCATGACCGGTTTGGCGGTGGGTCAGTCATGGTGTGGGGTGGCATTTCTTTGGGGAGCCGCACAGCCCTCCATGGGCTCGCCAGAGGTAGCCTGACTGCCATTAGGTACCGAGATGAGGTCCTCAGACCCCTTGTGAGACCATATGCTGGTGCGGTTGGCCCTGGGTTCCTCCTAATGCAAGACAATGCTAGACCTCATGTGGCTGGAGTGTGTCAGCAGTTCCTGCAAGAGGAGGCATTGATGCTATGGACTGGCCCGCCGTTCCCAGACCTGAATCCTATTGAGCACATCTGGGACATCATGTCTCGCTCCATCCACCAAAGCCACGTTGCCACACAGACTGTCCAGGAGTTGGCGGATGCTTTAGTCCAGGTCTGGGAGGAGATCCCTCAGGAGACCATCCGCCACCTCATCAGGAGCATGCCCAGCGTTGTAGGGAGGTCATACAGGCACGTGGAGGCCACACACACTACTGAGCCTCATTTAGACTTTTTTAAGGACATTACATCAAAGTTGGATCAGCCTGTAGTGTGGTTTTCCACTTTAATTTTGAGTGTGACTCCAAATCCAGACCTCCATGGGTTGATAAATTTGATTTCCATTGATAATTTTTGTGTGATTTTGTTGTCAGCACATTCAACTATGTAGAAAAATATTTAATAAGAATAGTTCATTCATTCAGATCTAGGATGTGTTATTTTAGTGTTCCCTTAATTTTTTTGAGCAGTGTATATATATATAATATTTACACGAACACACACACAAACTGGCATCACACTACACAATAGCAACTGCACTACATTGTTGGGATTACAGCATACAAGTCCCCGAAATCTGTGTTTTCGATATCTTTCCCAAACAGATTACCCCTAAGTAAGTGTCCATTGAATGTTTCCCTCCAAAACAACAGAGATATGAAGTAGAAACTTGGTTGGAAAGCATAGCGAGTGGACACAGCACTGAAATAATAATGTGATTTTGTTTCAGTCTGAGCACAAACCACAGTTTTTGGGGGGCAAAAATCAAAACCATTCTGTGATTTTTATTTAAGAAAATATCTACCACAGAAATACCGCAATGTTTGTTCAAGTTCGCTTGAATTGAGTCCTTTTTCAGGTTTTGGTTTCTATAGGCTTCTAGACTGCAAGATGCTTCTAGACTGCAAACTTGCTAAACTACAGCTGAGAGACTGCTTTTAAACTTATTCTGACTTCCAAAGCCCAAACACTGTCAAGACCTGTCAGTTAACTGCCTCAAGCCTGACAATGGACGTTCCCTTGAGAGACGCTGGGAGGAAACTCCTCTGTGCAACATCTTCTATGTTTGAAAATGCTGTTTGTGGGTAATAGTAGAGTCAAGAAACACTTAAGAGTCAACCCCTCCTTAAATCTGTACACACAACTTGATCTTTCGGGGAAACAATGCATCAATATCAATGGAAGACATTTACAGATCTCAAGTTAGAATTTGTCCTTTAATGATTTAACATTTCATCACCAATACATTCTTAGCCAACAGCATTGGATATTTTTAATCTAGTTGTAGCAAAAGCATGGGTGGGTTTTACAGTACAGCGTAGCCACTTAGGGCAAGATTATAGTAGTTAGCGTGTGATACAAATCAGGATTTGATGAGTCAGGTTGCACTCTTGGAGGCCGCATCAATGGACGGCTGGCAGTGACTTCAACTAAAAGGATTAGGTTTGGCGCCACAAATCGACAGTGATCGGACTGCCTTAACGATGCTCTCCCATTGACTCCTGAAACGCCTTTAATTGCTGACTTGACAGATCAGTAAAGATTTGGTGGGATATGAATGTGGGGCTGTTAATTTGCGGCATTCAACTGAAGTGGCTTTTAAAGTGGTGTAAGAGATAAGTGAAAAACTTCAGTGTTAAAGAAAGTTGAATAATTCTGTGGCAAGATACTTGGTGGTGTCACTGCTTTGCCTTGGAAGCTCCATATTTTCGAAGTAGCTTGGAAGCTCCATATTTTCGAAGTAGCTTGGATGTCCATATTTTCAAAGTAGCTTAATTATGAACGTCCACATTTTCTCAAGGCTTCTCTTTTTGCCCACTTGTAAGACATGGTGGGAATTGTATCTGCCAATAGAGTATACATTAAACTAGGCCCAACAACGAATCACAAAGGCTTAACCTGATGCTATTCATGCCTGTCCAGCATGTTTAGATCAGAGATGGCCGTCACAGCCTATGTGGTCCCGTGTGGCTCAGTTGGTAGAGCTTGGTGCTTCCAATGCCAGGGTTGTGAGTTTGATTCCCATGGGGGACCAGTGGTAATTGTACTGTAAGTCGCTCTGGATAAGAGCGTCTGCTAAATGACTAAAATGTAAAGCAGCAAGACGAGCAAGCTAATGTCTAATGCATAGACTCCAATCCTCCAGTTTCAGAGGGAAATGAGTCATTGGATTAATTACATTGGAGAGGCATTTATGTCCAAGTCGTGACGTGCCTGATTAACCTACATTTGATCAATAAGCATTTACAAGCGACACCTGAATATGCTGACCTTTGTCGAAACGACATAGAAATACAACTGAGCCACTCAATATTCATATTTACCTTTGATCAGCTACAGTCGCTGCGCTCTGCATTAGCATATTACAGGATGCGCGTTGGTAATGCATGTGATGCTAGATGGATTATACTGTACCAATCACTAACATAAGTGATTGTATGAACCAACTTACAGTCGATCAATAGTTTGTTTTATATTTAAAGAAACATGAGGAAAAATGAGACAGAAACCGCCACGAAAACAACAGAAACCCACCGCATTAGAGGGTAAAGCAACTAAATCAGAACTGTATTTGAATAAAAGCCAGTCATTCAAGTTTTATGGTATCCCAGCACAAGATCTCAAAAGGACAATAGATATGTCGCAGCAGAGCTATACGGGATAATAGATAGGCCACAGCAGAGCCATTCGGGAGAATAGATAGGCCACAGCAGAGCCATACGGTGTGTATAGATCTCAGTGCCATAGTGTAGCCTTGTATTGTACTGAATCTTTCAACTATCTCTCAGGAGATGTCTTTGACCCTCAAACGGTCTCCCTATTAACGTAACTCAAGCAGAGACTACAATGTCTCAGAGTCTAGGACTTACATAGAGCGGGTCACATACATGACCTTAGACATCCAACATGAAGATCCAGCAATTGGTTGAACTGATACGGAACTTTCTTTTCCATACATTCCCACTGTATTGAATTCTATAATAGAAGCCCATTAAAGTTTAACAAGTAGCTGGCAAATATTTTACTGTTGGAAGTAAAACCTCCCCAGGCAGTGCTTATGGACATCAATAATAGATTCATCAGCTAAAACCAGCTGCTCCAGTGGTAAAGGCTGCTTAAGATATTAATGTGCGATGCAAGACATTACAAGGTAGTAATAAAGTTCATGAACGTTCAAACTTCCATTTGTTACAGCACTTTTTGGAAGCCAAATGTTTCACAGTATCGGTCATTTCTAGTACCTTCTATTTTATGTCCTGGAATGAGCTTGTTTTAATGGCACCAAGAACATGTCTGTGAAAACAGACAATGAATCTCATCTTAATGTCACACTGTCATCCAAGACTTAAGCATACATAACCTCATGAGTGTTTTTGCAACTTCTCTCGTTTCAGTCTGTTCCCAGTTCTCGAGAGGAGTTTACGCCATCTTTGGATTCTACGACAAGAAGTCGGTCAATACGATAACTTCGTTTTGCGGGACTCTCCATGTTTCATTTATCACCCCGAGCTTCCCACTGGACGGAACTCAGCAGTTCATCATCCAGATGAGGCCTGACATCAAGGGACCCCTACTCAGCCTCATCGAGTACTACAAGTGGGATAAGTTTGCCTATCTCTACGACAGTGATAGAGGTAAGAGACACTACCTTAAAAAAACAGAATCGACCCCTATTTCAATGAAAATGCCACAAGTATGGAAAGTTTTGTTCAAATCAAAAGGGATGCTGTCAAAAAGGTGATTGATTTCATGTGGAATGACCCTCAGGACAACAGGTTTGACTCATCAATGAATCAAACCCAAGTTAAATCCTTGATTGGTTGAGTCAGGTGTGGGTGTATTGGGTTGGAAAAAGAGCTTTGACATTCTATGGGTCCCTAGGACTAGGGTTTATAACCGTCAGTCGGGACTAAACCTAGCCCTACAAAGCTTGCGTCATATGATGCAAATATATTTACTGGCAGCAGTAGGCTACATCTGTGTCAGTGTGTCTTTCTGTGTTCTTCCGAACTTGACTGCACTGTCCTCTGCAGCAGTAGCTGATCTGTCTGTGCTAAACCTAATCTCTTACAGACACAGTCACAGCACTCAGACCATCAGAACCAGAACTTTTAGAAAATTAACTTTTTGAAAAGGAGTAGGTTAATTTCACAAATGTAGCAGCGTTGAGCTACTTTTTTTTGGCACTTCCTTTGCTTTTTTAAAATGTTTAATCCATAATCTTGGGATAATAATGACAGAGAGTCAGAGCGGGTCTGTTGCTGATGCGCATTTGAATGTGAATTCACGCGACCTCAGAAAACCGCCGTTGCCTACTGATCAGCCGAATGCTCATTATATATTATTATGACAACAGAGAAATTGCACAAAAATCATAAAAATAATCTTAAAAGGCCCATGGGCCGCCGGTCGTGTGTACCTTTTATTTTTATTTTATATAGCAAAGTGTTGTTTTTTTATTTTTTTGCCTCGGAGTGCTGCTGCATTCCCTGTGCATGTCTTGACCAATCAGATTCATGGAAATCGCAGCTCGTGGGGGCAGGGCACAATGCACAAAACTCAATGCGTGCGCTCCACTTTCCTCCGGTATTTACCTAGCGAAGTGATAGCACATCAATCCCGACAGACACAAGCAAAAAGTCTTGAAATAAATGTTGTAGCAGCCTACACCTAAACATTAGCGATCTGACATGTTGTATTGCATGAAAAGGTGATGATTGTTTAGTGTAGTCAACTGTAAGCTTCTAACAAAAGCAGTTGCATACAGTTTACTATGCTCTGGCCAGTAAACAAAGCGGTAACGTTGTATATGTATAGCCCATTTGTTTGTGTCAGGAGAAAATGTGAATGGGATCAAATTTCGTTTATATTCAAATTTAGGCTGACTAGGCTACCTAGACTTTTTCCAATCCAAAATGATTGACTGGAATTAATCAAACAATAGTTGACATCTGTAAATTCATTTTTAATTAGGCCTTCAGTTGCATAGGGCAAGTCTACACAACGCAAACCTGCATGAAGAAAGCTCAGCCCTGTGAGTTATATTGTCCAATCATGTGTCTGTGTAGAGTAAACCCCCTGTTAGTCTAGCTTTACAATATAATTATAAGTCAACATTTTTATGCTGATTTACATCTTCCCCAAGGCCTGGAGTTTTTCTAAGATTTAAAAAAAACTGTGACCTGATTAGAAAAACTGTGGTACCCATCATATCCAATATTAAACCTTTTTACAACTGATTAATAATGTCATACCGTATAAGATCGAGAGTTTTAGCTGGTTAGTTTACCAGATTAGGTCCCAGGTGCATTTCCCCCCCCCACCACTCTGGGACCTGTGGTGCTACCTCATCTGCCACATGGCCAATCCACCCCCACTAGTTCAGTCTCTGAATCACAAATGAACATTCTAAATCAAGTCTCTGCTTCAGTTGAGCAACAATGTCCAATGAAATAACATTTTAAATTCAGTTCAGTCCCACAATCCAGCAAGAAATCCAAAATGTGGTCCTTAGAAGCTATAGTCCACAGCGGAAACCTCTTGATAGTAAATACAATATCCCTTAAAGAAGTCTTTGAAAACTAGGCTTTAAAAATATTAACAATTTCCTAGTTACAACAGAAAGGAAGAGGCAAAGCGAAAGGGTTTACTCCACCCAAAGCCTGCCCAAAACGAATCCCATTGTTAGGGCGGAGACATAGGCAACGCGTCGTCATATCCAGTATCTCTAGATACAAACATTTCAGTCAAGATGGCTTCCCCATTCCTAACACTCAAACCAGAAAGTGACTATGGGCGTGGCTAGGGACTGACCCGGGGGCAGAGACCACAGCCTAAATACATCTCAAGGAACTGTGGAACCGTATGGGTAACAGATTTTAAAAAACACTGCTTTTTGCCAATATTTAAAGTTGACATTGGAGTTACTGTATATTCAAAAAGGCTGTCAAAACCTGAAGGTTGAAGAGAAGACACGTACTGTACTGTGTATGACACCCAACTGTGATCAAATTACATTACATTCAAATTACACCTCCACGGGTATTCGTGGAGCGACCGCCCTCTTGTCAACACAACTAAGGCCTAGATTCACTCAGATCAAGCGTTAACCCGGCAATAACAGACACCCGCATGGCAGATGTTTTGGCGCTGTCAGAGGTGGAACTGTTGGAGCTGTCAAATTGCTGAGCAGCTGCTCTTGCGACCATTGTCACGAAGCCACACATGCCCCACTTGTGTTAAAGTTCATAATGAGAAACTGTAGGCTTTATAGAAATAATTATACTCAAATTGAAAAAGCATTAAACAAAATAATGATTTATATAATCCTATTCACATTCCAGAGATCAAACTTGTAAACAAGGCTGCATTGGATTTTTCTTAATGCGATTTCGTGCAGCCAATTGCAATGTCCGCTTTAGGTATCCACTTGTGGATTTGACAGTTCTAACGCAGTTCCACCTCCGACACCGCCAAAACAACCGCTATGCGGATGTCGGCTAAAGCCGATCGATTGAATCTAGCCCTAAATTTAATTACAAAGCACTCAAACATGAGAGAAGATAAGAACGGTATATGCGCTGCAAAGGTTATGTTTCTAGGCTGTTTGCCATGTACTGGATGTGACATGTCACATGCACATAAACCACCATGTTTTCTAGACACAGAGGGCGTTCATATCAGTTCCAAACAGAGCAAGGTACTAGAGTGACACTTTGTGCAGGGCATTGTGGTGCATGACAAACAACTTGTCAGATAGTATCAGCTTGGGCCATTGCACCTCCTGTGTAAGAGCTTATCATGGCCTGCAGCAAAGTAGGGGGAAAGTTACCTAACATTGAGGGCTTTAGACAATTTGGAAGTGGTATCCACCGGTCCTGGGGAGCTGCTGGGTTGTGAAAATGGACGTTTAAACTTTTAGCTGTTCCCATTTTCTAACCTGCACAGCTGGCCGTGATTATATCCGTTAACAAATTCCTCAGCAGCCTATCAAAGGGTTTATATCCTCCACCCATTGTCATTTCTTAAAATAGGTCAACTTGGCCACCAGAGGGACAACCTCAAAAATTCAAGGTTTACTTTTGTTCCACTTGGTCTGTAAGGTGTTGTGTCCCGATATTAAATGATGCATCCTTGACTTCAAAAGGCACGTTTTCACACATACATGAGAAAATCCCATGTTATTGCCTATCTGTTTCACACACCTTCGTGTGCTTTCACAGCAATAAAGATGTAGGAGGATTATACAACACGTACGTTTATATTCGTACATCATTAAAAAAAAAAGGTCTAAGACACCTGTGGTCTTGTCAAATAGCTGTAATTCATGCCATTACGGCTTTAGTTAATTGGTGGTGTGACCCACTAAAGCGGTAAGCCCATAGATGGCAAGTTCTAATCCCCTTTAGGGCAAGGTTTTTATTTGAAGAAGAAACGCCCCACTGTTGGTCCTCGAGTCAAATAACACATATGTGACAAAGTAGATGACTGTAAAAAAATGAATATAAAACGTTGCATGCCTACATTTAGGTGTACACATCCATGTAGCCTATGCAGTATGCCAATTAGGCCACAGCAGTGTGTGTTTATCTGAAAGGCTGAAGAAAGAAGTATCTCCTTATTAAATGCATTGTATTCTTCATGTTCAAGCTGTTGGCTTTGCTTCCCTTCTCAACACACTCATTCTACATTTCGAAGAAAAAATACTCGTGTGGGATTCAAACGCTTGCAACAATGACTGTGAGCCAGACGCTCGTTCTACACTGTGAGCTATATGACCAGTCAGTCAAATGCATGTGATCTAATTGTTTCGGTTATCAGATCGTGCTGTTGCACTTCTGTTAAAAATCTAATTTAAGTATGCTTTTAAGTATGCTTTCATGAAGTGTTGGATCACGTCCAACTACATCGACTATTTTTATTGGCTGATATGGAATATGTTGCCGGATATAATCACGGCCAACAATGCAGGTTAGCAGACAGTATACAGAGCTAAATGTGGCAGGTTATCTAATGGGAACAGCTAAGATGTAGAATTTTATCACACAGCAATTTTAATTGGCTGATGCACATTTTGAGACAGAGAAAAAGTTCTGTTGTGTAGAACTCCTCATTAGAACAGTCATTTTAAAATATTTTGCTAGAGAATGACCTTGCATTTGAATTGTCTAAAACTTGGGAATAGGTCTATTCACTCCAAAAATATTCAGGTGAAGTGATTGTTATATCCCCAGCCATTTTTGTCTATCTGCATGGAGGCTTTCAGCTTTGTTGATGTTTTTCAGTATTCCTATTTTCTGTTTCATGTAGTAGACTAAGTATGATGCATTGAGTTGTTACGCTGGAGGATATTGCAATGTCAGACAGTATTTACCCGTTGTGATGACACCACTTCATATGACACGACTTTGAAAAGGACACATGTCTACACTCTTAGAAATAAAGGTGCTATCTAGAACCAAAAAGGGTTATTCTGCTGTCTCCATAGGAGAACCCTTTGAAGAACCGCTTTTGTTTCCAGGTAGAACCCGTTTGGGTTCTAAGTAGAACCCTTTTGGGTTCCACGTAGAACCCTTTCGACAGAGGGATCTACCTAGAACCCAAAATAGTTCTACCTGGAACCAAAAAGGGTTCTACATGGATTCCAAAAGGTTTAGCCGCAAAACCGTTTTGGAGTGTAGATTTCTCCAAAAGGAATTACATTTCATGTGACTGTCCTGATAGCAAGGTTACAAGGTCTAGAACAAAGAGGTCCATAGTCTCATTTTAGTACCGGGGGTAAAAGTAATTAGCCTCGCAAGCCACTCTGATCTTGCAAGTTTACATGAATTGTTCCTGCACAGATTGTGAGATCAAGATGGCTTGCGAGGTCAAATAGTAATATGCATAATATTATTGGGCTTGCATAAGGATAGTTGAAAGGCGAAATAAGATAAACGTTTCATTACATGATGTTATTAGTCTTCATTTCCAATATGTCTAAATGAGAGTGAATTAGATTAGCAGTACCGTAAGGTGATAATACCTGATGATAAAAGCTAAAGGCAGGCTTGCCATATTCACACAGTAGAATGGAAGACTGAACTAATAAAGAGAAAAGGTGGGAATATTACCACGGTGGGTAAGGACTACTTTACAGGGTATTATAAACTGGGTTGTTCGAGCCCTGAATGCTGATTGGCTGACAGCCATGGTATACGATCTGTTATACCACGGCTGTCAGCCAATCAGCATTCAGGGCTCGAACAACCTAGTTTATAATACCCTGTAAAGTAGTATGACAAATCATTTATTTTACTGCTCTAATTACGTTGGTAACCAGTTTATAATAGCAATAAGGCACCTCGGGGGTTTGTGGTATATGGCCAATATACCACGGCTAAGGGCTGTGTCCAGGCACTCCGCGATGCGTCGTGCATAAGAACAGCCATTAGCCATGGTATATTGGCCATATGCCACACCTCATTGGGCCTTATTGCTTAATTATACCAATTATACCATTCAACAATATATTGTTGAATACTTGTTTCTGATTTGCTTGAAGGCATTTTAGAGCTTGCATTATTTCCCGATAACTCACGGTATATTTGCATGGTAGAATTCAATGGTTAGAGTTCATTCTTACATGTTCAATGTTTGAGCTGCTTTTGAAAGCAAAAGTAGAATTATACATTATTTGCATTGTTGAATTCGATTTTCATAATGGTAAGCTAGGATTGATGGTTTGACTAGCTAAACTAGCAAGCTACTTCAGTGGATGTTGAACACATTTCTACTGGCAAATGTGTTAAATTATAGCCATGGTATAAAAGGGATAGTCAATTCGGGGCTCTATGCATTTTTTGGAAAATAATGCAACTCCATGGCAGGTCAGTTCACACCTTCCATGTCGTTCATTATTTTCCGTAGAACCCATTGCCCCTTGTTGATTCTCCCTTACGTAGTGCCACTGGCTAATACAGGCTTTACTGTATTTCTACGTTTATTTCATTCACCGCCCCCTCTCCCTATACTATGTTTCATCCCCCTTCATTTCATGATTTTATATTCTCTCTCGCACTTTCTCACATCGGTCCTCTTAAGGTGTCCGCATACATAGGTTTGGTTTGCTCCTAGCAGAACTCTGCTGGGCGGAGTGAACATCTGTGCTCGCATACTCTCATAAAACATAATGAAAAAAGCTATATTACTGTTTGTCCCTATGAAGACGTCGTAAACCAGTACACTTCTTCAAAATAGTCCGAATTAATCTAAGATGACTCAAGAAATCCGTAACTAATTTTGACGATTCTGCCGAGGTTTTAGTCGTGCAATTAAGATGTTTGGTGCGGTATTTCTGAAGTGAAAAAATGTGCATGAAAAGTAGTCATCTGTCTTTGAGTGACAAACATTTATTTGAAGAATCCCTACTGTAGACCAATCACAGATGAAAGGGCGTAGATTTCAGCTACCCAACTTCGACCAGACTCAAGAAAACATTGCCGACGCTGCCAAACACCAATACAAACACAAACGTCACAAAATGTCGTCATAATATATGCCCAAACTGTTTCAAATCAAATGTTATTTGTCACATGCGACTATTACAACAGGTGTAGTAGACCTTACAGGGAAATGCTTACTGTACTTACAAGCCCTTAACCAACAATGCAGTTTTAAGAAAAATAAGTGTTAACTAAAAAAGACAGATGTAAAAAATAAGTAACATAATTAAAGAGCAGCTGTAAAATAACAGTAGTGAGGCTATATAGAGGGGGTACCGGTACAGACTCAATGTGTGGTGGCACCGGTTAGTTGAGGTAATTGAGGTCATATCTACATAAAGGTAGAGTTAAAGTGACTAGGCACAGATAATAAACAAAGAATAGCAGCAGCGTGGGGTGGGCAATGCAAATAATCCTGGTAGCCGTTTAATTAGCTGTTCAGGAGTCTTATGGCTTGGGGGTAGAAGCTGTTTAGAAGCCACTTGGACCTAGACTTGGCACTCTGGTACCACTTGCCGTGTGGTAGCAGAGAGAACAGTCTATGACTAGGGTGGCTGGAGTCTTTGACCATTTTTAGGGCCTTCCTCAGACACCGCCTGGTATAGAGGTCCTGGATGGCAGGAAGCTTGGCCCCAGTGATGTACTGGGCTGTACGCACTACCCTCTGTAGGGCCTTGCGGTGGGATGCCGAGCAGTTGCCATACCAGGCAGTGATGAAACCAGTCAGGATGCTCTCGATGGTGCAGCTGTAGAATTTTTGAGGATCTGAGGACCCATGCCAAATCTTTTCAGTCTCCTGAGGGGGAATATGCTTTGTCGTGCCCTCTTCATGACTGTCTTGGTGTGTTTGGACCATGATAGATTGTTGGTGATGTGGACACCAAGTAACTTGAAGCTCTCAACCTGTTCCACTACAGGTTGAGAGCTACAGTTTCGACTGGAAAGCATAGAGTAAGCTTTAGGCAAAGAGTGTCTCTGCTAGTGGGGGTGTTTTCCTCATCAATGGTCAGAAAGAGTTTCTATTAGAGTCATGCTGGAAGTAATTTGTTTCATACTTCATGCAGTGTAAGGTGCAGCTAGTAGGTTCTAATGCTACATTGCTAGCTGTAGTGGAATGTGTGTTGTATCGACTACATTGAACAGGGCTCTCAAATCTCAATAGTCACAGGCGGTCTAATTAGCATTTATTTTTATTTTTTTACCTTTATTTAACTAGGCAAGTCAGTTAAAAACTTCTTAGGGCTGCAATCCCGTTAACAGGATCGATATGACAACAGCCAGTGAAAGTGCAGGGCGCCAAATTCAAACAACAGAAATCCCATAATTAAAATTCCTCAAGCATACTGTTATGCTGGTGAATGAGGACCCAAAAGCGACGTAATAGAAACAGAGTCTTTATTCCAGTCTTAAACAAACAATAATTCTCCTGGATATTATCCTAGGTAAATCCAAAACAGGAAACTGAAATCCTCTCGTCAGTAGAGAGGAACGGCTGGAGACGCGACCACAGACTGCAGGTCGCTTCAGGAAGGCACAGGCCGTAGCTGACATAGACACCTGCTCACACGCAGCATCTGAAGAAGGCAAAAACACGACAGGGCGGAACAAGGACACAGAACAGCAAACATCAAACAAGAATCCGACAAGGACAGAAGCGGAAAACAGAGGGAGAAATAGGGACTCCAATCAGAGGGCAAAACAGGGGACAGGTGTGAAAGAGCAAATGAGGCAGTTAGGAGAATGAGAAACAGCTGGGAGCAGGAACGGAACGAGAGAGAGAGCGAGAGAGGGAGAGAGGGAGGGGGAGAGAGAGGGATAGAAAGAGGGAAAGAACCCAACAAGACCAGCAGAGGGAAGCACAGGGACAAGACATGACG
>NC_036848.1:20546074-20568574 GCF_002910315.2 Salvelinus sp. IW2-2015
GAAAGCCATCCTCTCTTGGGAATGCTGCTTTTTAGTTAGTTTCGCAACAGTATCAAAAAGAAATTTTGGATTGTTCTTATTTTCCTCGATTAAGTTGGAAAAGTTAGGATGAGCGAGCAGCGGAGTGAGGCTCTTCGGTACTGCACATACTGTCTTTCCAAGCTAGGCGGAAGACTTCCAGTTGGTGTGGCGCCATTTTCCGTTCCAATTTCCTGGAAGCTTGCTTCAAAGCTCGCGGTATTTTCTGTATACCAGGGAGCTAATTTCTTATGACAAATGTTTTCGTTTTAAGGGTGCAACTGCATCTAGGGTATTGCGCAAGGTTAAATTGAGTTCCTCAGTTAAGGTGGTTAACTGATTTTGTCCTCTGACGTCCTTGGGTAGGCAGAAGGAGTCTGGAAGGCATCAAGGAATTTTTGTGTTTCTGAGAATTTATAGCACGACTTTTGATGCTCCTTGGTTGGGGTCTGAGCAGATTATTTGTTGCGATTGCAAACGTAATAAAATGGTGGTCCGATAGTCCAGGATATGTGGAAAAACATTAAGATCTACAACATTTATTCCATGGACAAAACTAGGTCCAGAGTATGACTGTGCAGTGAGTAGGTCCAGAGACATGTGGACAAAACCCACTGAGTCGATAATGGCTCCAAAGACTTTTGGAGTGGGTCTGTGGACTTCTCCATGTGAATATTAAAATCACCAAAAATTAGAATATGATCTGCTATGACTACAAGGTCTGATAGAATTCAGGAAACTCAGAGAGGAACGCTGTATATGGCCCAGGAGGCCTGTAAACAGTAGCTATAAAAAGTGATTGAGTAGGCTGCATAGATTTCATGACTAGAAGCTCAAAAGACGAAAACGCCATTTTTTTTTTGTAAATTGAAATTTGCTATCGTAAATGTTAGCAACACCTCCGCCTTTGCGGGATGCACGGGGGATATGGTCACTAGTGTAACCAGGAGTGAGGCCTCATTTAACACAGTAAATTCATCAGGCTTAAGCCATGTTTCAGTCAGGCCAATCACATCAAGATTATGATCAGTGATTAGTTCATTGACTATGACTGCCTTTGAAGGAGGGATCTAACATTAAGTAACCCTATTTTGAGATGTGAGGTATCACGATCTCTTTCAATGATGCAGAATGGAGGAGGTCTATCCTAATAAGATTGCTAAGGCGAACACCGCCATGTTTAGTTTTGCCCAACCTAGTCGAGCACAGACACAGTTCTCAAGTGGGATGGCTGAGCTGACTACACTGACTGTGCTATTGGCAGACTCCACTAAGCTGGCAGTTGGCTAACAGCCTGCTGCCTGGCCTGCACCCTATTTCATTGTGGGGCTAGAGGAGTTAGAGCCCTGTCTATGTTGTAGATAAGATGAGAGCACCCCTCAGCTAGGATGGAGTCCGTCACTCCTCAGCAGTCAGGCTTGGTCCTTTGTGGGTGAGTCCCAGAAAGAGAGGCCAATTATCTACAAATTCTATCTTTTGGGAGGGCAGAAAACAGTTTTCAACCAGCGATTGAGTGCTGAGACTCTGCTGTAGAGCTCGTCACTCCCCCTAACTGGGAGGGGGCCAGAGACAATTACTCGATGCCGACACATCTTTCTAGCTGATTTACACGCTGAAGCTATGTTGCACTTGTGACCTCTGACTGTTTCATCCTAACATCGTTGGTGCCGACGTGGATAACAATATCTCTATACTCTCTACACTCGCCAGATTTAGCTTTAGCCAGCACCATCTTTAGATTAGCCTTAACGTCGGTAGCCCTGCCCCCTGGTAAACAGTGTATGATCGCTGGGTGATTCGCTTTAAGTCTAATACTGCGGGTAATGGAATCGCCAATGACTAGGGTTTTCAATTTGTACAGCTAAATGGTGGAGCCTCGCGTCTCAGACCCCGTAACGGAGGAGTAGAGACAAGAGAAGACTCAGACTCAACTCCGACTCGCTACATAATGGGGAGAACCGGTTTGAAAGTTTCTGTCGGCTGAATAAGCGACACCGGTTGAGCATTCCTACAGCGTTTCCCTCCAGAAGCCATGAGAAAGTTGTCCGGCTGCGGGGACTGTGCGGGGATTTATACTACTATCTGTACTTACTGGTGGCACAGACGCTGTTTCTTCCTTTCCTACACTGAAATTACCCTTGCCAACGATTGCGTCTGACTGAAGCTGGGCTTGTAGCACAGCTATTCTCGCCGTAAGGCGATCGTTCTCCTGTATATTATGAGTACAGCGACTGCAATTAGAAGACATCATGTTTATGTTACTACTTAGCTTCGGCTGTTGAAGGTGTTGACGAACCATGTCCAGATAAAGCGTCCGGAGTGAAAAAGTTGAATGAGGGAAAAAAGTTGCGATGGAAAAAAAACTAAAAATATAAACGGTAATTAAAAACAAAAACAAAACAAAAAAACGTAAAGTTGTCAGCTAGCAAGTAAAGTTGGCAGCAAAACGCACAGCAACACGTCTGCAGATTCAACAGGAAGTGACGCAATCCAAGATTTAGCCTCAGGAAGTGCGATGGAACAGAGCTCCCTCTCATGTGAACGCGCATGGTCAGAGCATGGTCAGCTCATGGCAGACTTTACTCATTGCCGTCTCCTTCGGCCCCACTTTACAGTAGAAGCATCAGACAAGGTTCTACAGACTGTTGACATCTAGTGGAAGCCGTAGGAAGTGCATACTGACCCATATCCCACTGTGTATTCGATAGGCGATGAGTTGAAAGGTTTTTGCCTGCCATATGAGTTCTGTTATACTCACAGACATCATTCAAACAGTTTTAGAAACTTCAGAGTGTTTTCTATCCAATACTAATAATAATATGCATATACGCTGCCGCCCAGCATTATGCGATGGAGAATGAGGATACAAATGCTACAATGCTAGTTGGGGCGGCAGGTAGCCTGGCAGGTAGAAGCGTTGGGCCAGAAACCTAAAGGTTGCTGGATCAAATCCCAGAGCCAACAAGGTAAAACATCTGTCGTTCTGCACCTGAACAAGGCAGTTAACCCACTGTACCCCAGGCGCTGATGAAGTACATGTCGATTAAGGCTCCTCCCCGCAGATTCTGAGAAGTTGGGTTAAATGTGGAAGACACATTTCAGTTGAATGCCTTCAGTTGTACAACTGACTAGGTATCCCCTTTTAGTTGGCGTGTAATGTGTGCCAGCATTGACTTCATTGAATAGAGCTAATGAATATTCATGTCCACAGAAGGTCCGATGTTATGAAGAAAGTTATGCTAATGCTACAATGCTAGCTGTAGTGGAATGTGTGCTAGCGGTGACTACATTGAATAGGGCTCAAGAGAATCTCCATAGCCATAGACGTTCCGGGAGAATATGCTATGATGAATGAGGATGCTATTGCTACAATGCTAGTTATAGTGGAGTGTGTGCTAGCATTTACTACATTGAATAGGGTTTACCATACCATGGTCTCAGAAGGTCCAATTAGCACCTGGGAATGCAGATGCTAATCCTACACTGTTAGTTGGAGTGGAATGTGTACTAGCATTGACTACATTATATGAATCAAGAGAAACTCTATGGTCTCAAAAGGTCCAATTAGCACATGTTATATGTGGGAATCAAGATGCTGATTCTACAGTGCTAGTTGAAGTAAAATGTTGTGCTTGTGTTGGCTACAGAAAACAAGTTCAACAGCATGTTTTATTGAGAATGCTAATGCTATAATGCTAGTCCCTGGTTGATGAGCTCTCTCTGGCTCACCCCTTGTGCGTATTTCATCATCACATTGCTATGTCTAATTAGGTCAGAAAGATCCACACACACATACAGTACCCATAGCAACCGATTGTGCTGGTGTGGTGGCTCGTTGGTGTGTGTGAATTGGCGTGTGTGTGTTTAAGGAAGAGCCATGGTTTCCATGGCCGAGCAGCCGCACACAAGGCTAAGATCACCATAAGCAATGCCAAGCCCTGGCTGGAGTGATGTAAAGCTCGCCACCATTGGTCTCTGGAACAGTGGAAACGCGTTCTCTGGAGTGATGAATCACGCTTCACCATCTGGCAGTCAGACGGACGAATCTGGGTTTGGCATATGCCAGGAGAACGCTACCTTCCCCAATGCATAGTGCCAACTGTAAAGTTTGGTGGATGTGGAATAATGGTCTAGGGCTGTTTTTCATGGTTTGGGTTAGGCCGCTTAGTTCCAGTGAAGGGAAATCTTAACGCTACAGCATAAAATGACATTCTAGACTATTCTGTGCTTCCAACTTTGTGACGACAGTTTGGGGAAGGCCCTTTCCTGTTTCAGCATGACAATTAAAAAATATATATACATATTTTTTATTTATTTAACCTTTATTTAACCAGGTAAGCCAGTTGAGAACAAGTTCTCATTTAGAACTGCGACCTGGCCAAGATAAAGCAAAGCAGTGCAATACAAACAACAACACAGAGTTACACATGGAATAAACAAACATATAGTCAATAATACAATAGAAAACGATATATATACACAGTGTGTGCAAATGAGGTAGGATTAGGGTGGTAAGGCAATAAATAGGCCGTAGTGGCGTTGTAATTACAATTTAGCAATAAAACACTGGAGTGATAGATGTGCAGAAGATGAACGTGTAAGTAGAGATACAGGGGTGCAAAGGAGCAATATACAGTATATATATTTTTTAAACAATATGGGGATGAGGTAGTTGGATGGGATATTTACAGATGGGCTATGTACAGGTGCAGTGATCTGTGAGCTGCTCTGACAGCTGATGCTTAAAGTTAGTGAGGGAGATATGAGTCTCCAGCTTCAGGGATTTTTGCAATTCGTTCCAGTCATTGGCAGCAGAGAACTGGAAGGAAAGACGACCAAAGGAGGAATAGGCTTTGGGGGTGACCAGTGAAATATACCTGCTGGAGAGCGTGCTATGGTGACCAGTGAGCTGAGATAATGTGGGGCTTTACCTAGCAAATACTTATAGATGACATGGAGCCAGTGGGTTTGGCGACGAATATGAAGCGACGGCCAGCCAACGAGAGCATACAATGCCCCCATACAATGGCATACAATGCCCCCATGCACAAAGCGAGGTCCATACAGAAATGGTTTGTCGAGATTGGTGTGGAAGAACTTGACTGGCCTGCACAGAGCCCTGACCTCAAGCCAATCGGACACCTTAGGGATGAATTGGAACACTAACTGCAAGCCAGGCCCAATCGCCCTACATCAGTACCTGACCTCACTAATGGTGTTCGGGCTGAATGGAAGGCCCCACAGCAATGTTCCAACATCTAGATGTTCGACGAGCACATACTTTTGACAATGTAGTGTATCTTTAACTCTAGAAAAGGACCTGTAAGTATGCATTTCACTGTTAGTCTACACCTGTTGTCTACAAAGCATGTAATAAATAACATTTGATTTAAATCCCTTCAGATCTACTGAAGTGCATACTACTGCTTCGGAAGGAGGGGCTAAATAAGGGTCAATTTGGAACTCATACCACCCTAGATCTGTAGCTGGAAAACAGATTTAAAGATTTGACTTGATGTATATACAAACTTGTTAATGTAAGACTAACCCTTGATCGTGATTTACACAGATTGTACCACGAAGATGTAATCCACCCCATTTCTATTTGGATAAAGCTACAACTGGCATTCTTTGGAAGTTGGGGATAATCCTCTCACTGAAGTGTTTTGTGATGACATGGCTTTGTCATTGTAGATTTTGTTTCCCATCTCCCTATGGTTGCCTGGGGTATTAACCCACCCTTTATCATGGGGTTAAATTAAGGTTAGTTGTCTTGTTTTGTGAAACACTTTTCACCATTGTTCAAATGGATGGGATATGATAGGCCCCGAGCTCAACAACAAAATGGCGTTTAAAAAAAAAACTGTACAGAGTATGTCACCAAACCACGTTGATGAGAAACAATAAGGTCAACACCTCCGATACAGAATTACTTTAATATTCAAAATGAACCCGCAGTGCACTTTATCTCTATCTGCAATTGTTTGAATTAGAGCTTTAGTTGAGAGAGGTACTGCAAGTATAGGTGCACACCTTGAATACAGCATTTTATATTCTGACTGAACTCACAGCGTGGTTGCCTCTATTTACAATGGATTGAATATTGAATTAGTCTAGACTCTAGAGAGAGGTTCTGGATGTGTCTGTATGTTTTGTGGTTGAGAGAGCTTCTCTGACAGACTCTGACTGTCCTTCAGCCTCACTCCCCTTCTCTCCGAGGGTGCTAGCTGTCTCCACAGCCCGCCTGTCAGCCACCAGCTACCCACCATGATGGAGGGAGGCTCCATGGGACATCTGCTCAGCTAGACGTGCCCAAACTGTTTGGGAAATGAAACATGAAGGAGAAACTCCATTGGTCTATTGTTTTTCTTAGTTGGTGATGGCATACAAGGCTGTGACGATTTGGAATGATAGGAACATTTTCACAGAAATGTTTATTACCAGTATCGTATGGTGTTTCAACTTCACTTACAGTATGTTACATAGAGATATACTATTGGATGATCTGTGTCCATTACAAATATCAATACAGGCCAGGGTTTGAGGAGAAAGAAGGAAATGGATACCCTAATGTGTAAAAACAGTGAAAGTGTGAAGACAGTAGAGCTGCAAACATGTAAAACAAAGGGGAAAATACCATCATTATCAACCCAATACTTGACTTACAGTACCAGTCAAAAGTTTGGACACACCTACTCATTCAAGGGTTTTTCTTTATTTTTACTATTGTCTATATAGTAGAATAATAGTGAAGACATCAAAACTATGAAATAACACATATGGAATCACAGTAATAACCCAAAAAGTGTTAAACATGTCAAAATATATTTTAGATTCTTCAAAGTAGCCACCCTTTGCCTTGATGACAGCTTTGCACACTCTTGGCATTCTCTCAACCAGCTTCACCTGGAATGATTTTCCAACAGTCTTGAAGGAGTTCCCACATATACTGAGCACTTGTTGGCTGCTTTTCCTTCACTCTGCAGTCCAACTCATCCCAAACCATCTCAATTGGGTTGAGGTCGGGTGATTGTGGAGGCCAGGTCATCTGATGCAGCACTCCAGCCTGGATGTGTGTTGGGTCATTGTCCTGTTGAAAAACAAATGATAGTCCCACTAAGCGCAAACCAGATGGGATGGCCTATCGAATGCCAAGAGTGTGGTACTGTATGGGGTCAGGTATGTGGTCAGTATAAGATTATATCATCCCGTCTATAACGATTTTTATGCTACATGAGTACTGTCATGTTGTTTACGCTTTATGCATTGTACATTCAAAGATGAACCTCTGACATTTGTTATTGAAAATGTAATATTTGTGTGACTCCCAAGATTGCTTATGACTTATTACATTAGGTTGGCTTTGAATTTCTCTCTCTTGATTGAAGTGTTCCGTTCCAACCAAAGGGAATTCCAAGAGGGTTCTGTAGCATTCATTATCAATGGAGCGTGTCAATCCATTTATTGAGTTTGTTTTGCTTTGAATGTTTCTAAATGAGCTAGGGAATGTGTGTTTAATATATACTTGACGGATTCATTTGTTCTAAAGGTGGTATCCTATGACGGTGCCGCGTTGAAAGTCCCTGGGCTCTTCAGTAAGACCATTCTACTGCCAATGTTTGTCTATGGAGATTGCATGGCTGTGTGCTTGATTTTATACACCTGTCAGCAATGGGTGTGGCTGAAATAGCCAAATCCACAAATTTTAAGGAGTGTCTACATCATTTTGTCTATATATAGTGTATGTGTTTGATGGTAGAACGGTATCAATTTATGGTAAAGCTGGTGGTATGGTATGGTGTGGTTATTCCTAACTATCCCAGAAAGATACAAGTCTTTTCTAAAACCATAATGCATGAAAATGCTTCTCGCATGCAATGTTGAGTACCCTTCTTTGAGTCAGAACATGCAATAAACATGCATCACGAAGGACGAATCAAATCCATTCCACTCTGTGAAGATGTTTTCTGTATCCTGTATATTTCCATTCTACCCAACGCATCGGTCTAACAACTTACCATACTGAGCAATAAACGGCATTCTCTCATCGCCTCGCATCGCCCGCAGCGCATGTTGAGCGGAGCTTAAATCAGAAAAAAATTCAAATGATCTTATTTTAATGGGCATCGGAGAAACAGTCAACCTTAAAACTGAGTCATAATGACCCTACAGTAATCATGACTTGCAGTGTATTCTGAGGAAAAACGTTTGCTCGATTTTCTATCTTCACAAAGCCCCCCCATCTCACCTTCATAAACACCAAAGAAGACTCGAGGCTGTAATCTTTTCCAAAGGTACTTCAACAAAGTAATGAGTAAAGGGTCTGAATATTTATGTAAAATGTGATATTTCAGTTTATTTTTAATACATTTGCAAAACTTTCTAAAAACCTGTGTTTGCTTTCTAATTTTGGGGTATTGTGTGTAGATTGGTACGAAACAAAAGAAGATGTATAATCATGGTGGTAATATAACTTATATATACAGTGCCTTCAGAAATTATTCAGACCCCTTGACCTTTTCCACATTTTATTAGGTTACAGCCTTTTTCTAAAGATGTTTTTTTTTTTTAAATGTCCCTCATTAATGGCCTGCAGCATACCACCCTGCATTCCACTGCTGGCTTGCTTCTTCTGAAGCTAAGCAGGGTTGGTCCTGGTCAGTCCCTGGATGGGAGACCAGATGCTGCTGGAAGTGGTGTTGGAGGGCCAGTAGAAAGCACCCTTTCTTCTGGTCTAAAAAAGAAATATCCCAGGGCAGTGATTGGGGACATTGTCCTGTGTAGGGTGCTGTCTTTTGGATGGGACGTTAAATGGGTTTCCTGACTCTTTTTGGTCACTAAAGATCCCATGGCACTTATTGTAAGAGTTGGCGTGTTAATTAACCCTGGTGTCTTGGCTAAATTCCCAATCTGGCCCTCATACCATCACGGTCACCTAATCATCCCCAGTTTACAATTCATCCCCACTCCTATTCCCCAGGTCTTTGCTTTAAATGAGAATGTGTTCTCAGTCAACTTACCTGGTAAAATAAGGGTAAAAAAAAATACAAAAAATCTACACACAAAATAATGTCAAAGCAAAAACATGATTTTATACATTTTTGTATAAGTACTTTGTTGTACTTTGTTGAAGCTCCTTTGGCAGCGATTACAGCCTTGAGTCTTCTTAGGTATGACACTACAAGCTTGGCACACCTGTATTTGGGAGTTTCTCCCATTATTCTCTGCAGATCCTCTCAAGCTCTGTCAGGTTGGATGGGGAGCTTTGCTGCACAGCTATTTTCAGGTCTCTCCAGAGATGTTAGATCGGGTTCAATTCCGGGCTCTGGCTGGGCCACTCAAGGACACTCAGAAACTTGTCCCGAAGCCACTCCTGCATTGTCTTGGCTGTGTGCTTAGGGTTGTTGTCCTGTTGTGAGGTGAACCTTCACCCCAGTCTGAGGTCCTGAGCGCTCTGGAGCAGATTTTCATTAAAGATATCTCTGTACTTTGCTCCATTCATCTTTCCCTCGATCCTGACTAGTCTCCGAGTCCCTGCCGCTGAAAACCTTCCCACAGCATGATGCTGCCACCACCATGCTTCACCGTAGGGATGGTGCCAGGATTCTTCCAGAAGTGACGCTTGATATTCAGGCCAAAGAGTTCGATTTTGGTTTCATCAAACCAGAGAATCTTGTTTCTCATGGTCTGTGAGTCTTTATGTGCCTTTTGGCAAACTCCAAGCGTGCTGACATGTGCCTTTTACTAAGGAGTGGTTTCTGTCTGGCCACTCTACCATAAAGGCCTGATTGGTGGAGTGCTGCAGATATGGTTGTCCTTCTGGAAGGTTCTTCCATCTCCACAGAGGAACTCTAGAGCTCTGTCAGACTGACCATTGGGTTCTTGGTCACCTCCCTGACCAAAACCCTTCTCCCCCGATTGCTCAGTTTGGCCAGGCGGCCAGCTCTGGGAAGAGTCTTGGTGGTTTCAAACTTTTTCCATTTAAGAATGACGGAGGCTACTGTGTTCTTGGGGACCTTCAATGCTGCAGAAATGTTTTGGTACTCTTCCCCAGATCTGTGCCTCGACACAATCATGTCTCAGAGCTCTACGGACAATTCCTTTGACCTCATGGCTTGGTTTTAAATCTGACATGTACTGTCAAATGTGGGACCTTATATAGACAGATGTGTGCCTTTCCTAATCATGTCCATTCAATTGAATTTACCACAGGTGGTCTCCAATCAAGTTGTAGAAACATCTCAAGGATGATCAATGGAAACAGGATGCACCTGAGCTCAATTTCGAGTCTCATAGCAAAGGTTCTGAATACTTATGTAAATAAGGTATTTCTGTTATTTAATTTTAATAAATGTGCAAAAATGTGTAAAAACCTGTTTTTATTTTTCATTATTGGGTATTGTGTGTGTGTATTTGCTGGAGATGTTTTTTTTTATGTAATACATTTTAGAATAAGGCTGCAACGTATAGAAATGTGGAAAATGTCGAAGGGTCTAAATACTTTCCGAATGCACTGTATCTATTTGCATGAATTTAAAACACTATAAGGATCCCTATTCTCCGATGTACTATGGCAAATCCTAAGTGTGTCCTATCCTGGGTCAGCTTCATTAGAACACACCATAGGAAAATGTTTTTGTGACAGAAAACAAAGACAATCATTTCTTATTGGAGATGTTCAGATTGTGTCTTCTCGTTTCACTCAGTTCAGAGTTGTTTTGTCAGTTTTGTGCCTAATGAACATGACCCTCTTGTCTGTCCAGGTCTGACCACACTGCAGGTGGTGCTGGACACGGCTGCAGAAAGGAAGTGGCAGGTGACCGCCATCAACGTGGGCAACCTGAAGGACGAGAGGAAAGACGAAGCCTACCGCTCCCTCTTCCAGGACCTGGAGAACAAGAAGGAGAGACGGGTAATCCTGGACTGTGAACAGGACAAAGTCAAAGACATTATGGAACAGGTAAACATACAAACTCAGTCCTCTGGTAGTTTGTGTGGGCCCTGATGTTAGAGCAGTGTTATATTGAACAGCTATTCTGCTATGACTGAGCTTATGATGACGGCAATGATGAGTGTGTGTAATGCAGCAATTGAGATCTTGTTGGTGTGTGTTTGCCTGTGTGGGTGAGTGTCATCCTTGCCTGCAAACATTTCACACCTACCCCCCAAGTGGACTGCCTTGCAACAATCCCCTTAATTGTTAAATTAGACTGCAACAAAAGTGGAATTAAAGGCCACAGAGATTTACATAAACGGGTTATTTATAAATCATCCCTGGCCCGTGGGAGAGTACATCGATTAGTTTTTAAGGCAAGCAGATGTGTGTTTCACAAAACACTGAAATCAATGCGTATTCCCCTCGCTGCTGCATGCTAAAGGTTTTATCTGAGAAAAACATAATCAAACCCGGTCACAGTTTTCTGCCAAAGGAAGTCACGTACAATGCATTTTTATTCAAATTATTATTTACATTTCTTTATGTAACTGACTTTCTAAGTGGAGGTGTCACTCATGTGGTGGGATTAGCTGCAGGTGTGTCATTTGAGGTAGTTAGTGGAATGGCTTTTGAGGTAATTACTGAAATGGGCTTCCTGTTTTGGTTTGTTACTGACAAGTGATAGCACTGGCAGGTGGCAGGTGTTCGTGACTGTAAATAAAGCCTATAAGAATAACACTCATGACTACTGTAGCATACGGAATATGATTACTTGGAGACTGTCTTGTTTGGTTTCCATGTCATTATGGTTTCATATATGATCTGTTCTGTTTACCTATCTGATCTTGTCCCCAGGTTATCACCATTGGCAGACATGTGAAAGGCTACCACTACATCATTGCAAATTTGGTGAGTTTTCACAACTCAGCCGTGGAATTGGAATCTCAGGGAGAACATAGTGACTAAAATAATTTATTAAGCTAACTGCATAGCGATGAGACATTGAGAAGCCAGAGTGATTGTCTTCCAATTTAATCTCTTATGTATTGCCCAATAAGTTAGCTTTGGGTAATAATTCTATTCCCGTTTTGTCTTTCAGCTGACATTTGTATGACAGCAAACATTTCCATTTCATGTCTGTGCTTGGATTCCCTTGTTTTAATTTCAGGGTTTTGTGGATGGGGACCTTTCCAAAATCCAATATGGAGGAGCCAACGTCTCAGGTTTCCAGATTGTGGATTTCGATGACCCGTTGGTTTCCAAATTTGACCAGAGGTGGGAGGCTCTGGAGGAGAAGGAGTACCCTGGTGCCGACAGTAAGATTAGGGTGAGTAGACATCCACATGGGTGTTTAGTTGAGAGGCACTCAGCGAGCACTTCTCCATCCCCGGGAGCTGTGACGTGGCTGCGGCTTCAAAATGTTTTGCCCCTATTCTCCCTCACACGTACTGTGCGTGTGCAGACCCAGGCACACAGCCGCTTGCACACACACAGACAAGCACACTAACGTCCTCACAACCCCTCTCAGAAACACACTAACTCTTCCTTCTCCTCCCTTGTGTCGCCATTTCATCCCCACACACTTACACACCCTTCCCCTTCTGTTCTATTGCAGTACACGTCTGCGTTGACCTACGACGCGGTGCAGGTGATGACGGAGGCCTTCCGCTACCTGCACAAGCAGCGCATTGACATCGCCAGAAAGGGCAACAACGGTGACTGTCTGGCTAACCCCGCCGTGCCCTGGGCGCAGGGAGTGGAGATTGAACGAGCGCTCAAACAGGTGACCGCATGGGGTTGCCGTGGTAACGGCTGGCTGGCTCTACCACAGACACAGAGACTGAAGTATAAGGACAGACAAAAACATACACACACACACACACACATTCTCCCCTGAGCTAGCATTGACAATAGTCTTCCCACACACTCTCAGGATTTCTACCCTGAGCATTGGCTTCAAAGCTTTGACGAGGCAATGTGAATCCAGATCTGTGTGGGAAAAGTAAATTGGTCTATGACTGAGGTATTTAATGGTGGCGTCTTGCCATTCTGCCGCTGTGGTTTTGTGTCCTTCTAGGTTCGTGTGGACGGTCTCACAGGGAATATTCAGTTCGATCAACATGGCAAACGAGTAAACTACTCTGTTAATATCATGGAGCTGAAGAATAATGGTCCTGTGAAGGTATGCTAGTGTTTCTGAATATGAATATGGCTAGAACATGTCTCAATAGATCAAGGTTGCATAATATATCAGACAGTCTTAAATGTGTTGGTCTGCGATGGAACAAGACAACAGCACATCAGCACTGAACCCCCACAAAAAAACAAGAAGAAATGAGAGTTCTTAACATGTGGCTGTGTAGATGCTTCAGTCAGTTCCTTTTCAGTCGTTCATTCGTTATGACATACTATGGGAAGTCAACGACCAATCCTATTCACCTGAAGAGAACTGAAATCACGCCCAACGGGCCAATGGATGCCGAGCCCACCCTCCGAAGCCCCGCTTTACTGGCTACAATACCAGGGCTGTCATCCATTTTCAAAATTCTTCGCTCTTCAGCTCGCCTGAAGGAAGAACATTTCACGCAATTTACTAACTTTTCAGTCACACAAAGTCTCCGAGATTCAGATCTGACTTAGGTGCCTGTTAGTGGGTCCCCCGAGGTGTTGCGAGTTTTGGGTCTTGATCGGTTTTTGTGTTTGCTAAAAACGAACTACTTTCTGCTCTGCTTGTCTAGCTAATGTTTCCTTACTTGGTTAGGATTTGTGTTTGCTAAAACCCCACTACTTTCTGCTCTGCTTGTGTAGCCAGTGCCTCCTTACTTGAGTAAGATGGTCAGTGGTAAGAGTAAGTTCAAAAAGGCTAACTAGCTGAATTTCAACCTCAGACCAAGCCCTAGGGCATGTGGTTTCATAATGAAAATTACTAGAGCCGACCAAAAACAATTGTTATGTTCTTTCGACCAATCGATTGGTTAAACTTTTCAAACGTGTATTTTCCATATATAGACTCATCTTATGTGTTTTAATCAAATCAACTACATTCAGTGAGCACGTCTGATGCTTTAAGTACACTGTTTGATTAAATAATTAAGACACAAATGACTAAAGGGAGTCCGACCGCATTTGATTTGATTGTGCCTGGTTGGGCTCAGACTTGCTGCGCTGTGTTAAAAAAAATGACAGCGAGTGACTGTGTGAAGAGCATCAATTGTCTCGCTCTTTTCCCTGCTGCAGTGACCACCACAGAACTTCAAGTGTTTATCGCGCTGTCCTTGTTGCTGAAGCTGCAACATAATTACATCCAATTCTGACTGAAAAGTTCTGTTACCGATATCCCTAGTTTGTTTAGGAAAAACATTCCCTATTCCCTCAACCCTAGCTCTCTTTACGTGACACATGTATGCATTGCATGCACGTGACCAATATAGAACCATAGAATATCATAATCCCATCAGTAAATTGGTTTTAACAAACTCAGAACACTAACACATCTGACAGCAAAATGTATGCAGAGGACGTGACAAATAAACTTGAAACGGGGGAATTTTTACTGGTTGCTCAGGAGGTCAAGGGGATGTCAAGTTGTGGAAAATACTGGAGATCAAGAAAAATAAAGTAAGAAGCAGGCACTGTGTGCATATTATGTTTGCCAAACAGGTGCTGTTAGATTACAATCTAATTTCTCTAACGGTTTGGAACAATGTAAACAACACTAAATCAATGAAGTGTACTAGAGAGTCTGTAATTATTATTTAAAACATTTTGTGAAGCCTTTATTACAGCAACGACCAAAAGCAGTCGCATTCATTTGTGAAAGCAATTTCCAAAATTGAACGGTTTATTTATTGTTTACGCTAATTATTCAAGGGTCGAGTTGTTATTTTATTTAAAAACTAAAATGCTTAATTGCATTTCAAATCAGGAATGACTCGTATGCTGTGTGATGACATCAATGAATGAATGAATAATTGATTGATACAGTACTGTAGCTTATATATAAGTATTGAAATATAGGCCTAAGTAAGTTATGTATTAAGACTAAACAGGATGTGCTCTAAGCCTACAGCACGATGGTGGTTATACAAGGCTGCTATACTAAGCCTACTAATAATAATGCTATTACGTATTGTTATAATAATGATGATCATAACAATAATAGTAATAATAAATATAAGGAGATCAAGAAAAAATTGAGCTATTATTATCATAAATATATTTTTTCTGGCAATTTGGAACAGTGTAAACCACTAAATAAATGAGAAATAATACAAGAGAGGCTGTTCTAACGAGAGAAAAAAGTGTAAAGCCTTTTTAATTTTTTTTTTAATGGTTTATCTGACATGTGGTTGGTGCTCACAGAGGCTTGGTGCTGACGGAATCAGTAGGCTATTAAACAAACAGTCAAAGGCAACAGAAGCAGGATCTGTTTTATTTCTGTAGATGTGTATGGATGACTTATAAAGCCTGGCACATTTAACAGTTAGACTATTGATTATAGGCCTAATTAAGTTGGGGAATCCGCTCTCCTCACTTTTCTTAGACAATCTAGGCAATGACTGTTTTCTCATCTCCTAACTCCGCTGCTGCCTCCACCACATTGTTCTCAACACCAATATGCTGGTTAACATGACCTTTATGCACATAGCAACATGGTCTAGGAAAAGGCGCTCAGTGTCTTTTCACTTATGCTTGTGGTTGTTGGGTCTGATGGGCTCTATGATAGCTGTGGTGCCTCTGGGACTTCTGTCGATGTGTCTGTTTCAGCGCTGGATTGCTACGTGTCTGGACGCATCTCGCCACTGCCATTGTTTGCTCAGGGTTTCCCCGACGTTGCTAGCGCTGAGGCTTTCCTTCCGATGTTGGAGGGCAAGCATGAGTTGGTAAGGTCCGACAACAGGACAGCGGTGGCGTACATCGATAGGCAGGTGGGGGGACGGTCTCTCACCTAAACCTGGCCTGTTATCTGCTTATATAAAGCAGTGAGAATTTATTGTCGCTCCGGGCGAAGTATCTTCCCAGATCTCTCAACGTGGTTGCAGATCTACTTTCCAGGGGAGGCTTATCTCTACGGAATGGAGACTGCACCCCTCGGTGGTGGCCCAGATATGGGACCTGTTCGGCAGGGTCGACGTAGATCTTACGCATCGCAAGAAAACTGTCATTGTCGTCTGTTCTTCTCAGTGAGGGATCTGGGTGCTCGGTTGGGAATGGATGCTTTGGTCTATCATTGGCCTTGGACCCTGCTCTATGTGTTCCTCTGGTAGACTGGATTCAGGCCACTGTGGAGAGGGTCCATTAGGAGGGTCTGGTGGCTCCCCGTTGGACCAGACAACCCTGGTTCCCGGGTAGATCATCTGCCTGTTGGGGGACCCCTAGAGGGTTCTGTGTCATCGGGGTCTATTGTCCCAGGCGCACAGGACAATTTGACACGGAGATATGGAACTGTGGGTTTGGCCCCTGAAAGGTTGAATTTGACGACTAGGGGTTTACGCTCAAACGTGATTATAACTATACAGTCAGCGCATGATAAATGGAACCTGAGTTTACAAATAATTAAATATATAAAATAAGAATATATTTGTTTGGTTAACAGTTATGCAACACCAAATTCCTGATATTCTTATGGCTGGGTCTGGGAGCAGGTGTTAGGCAGTGCACATGTTGCGTATTTATCCTCGTTTCCACAGTTTCCCTGCGGGTTTGAGCCTTGGACTGCCATGGTTCATCGATGGGACTGTGCGCGAATGCGCATTATCAAGACACAACAGATGCCCTGTTGTTTTGGACTTGCGGTTCCTTGTGTGAGTTCTGGCATTCCAGACTCCTTGGGTCTCTGTGTGAGACATTTTGGAACTGGTTTGGACTGGGGTCGATGTTAGGCAGTTTCCTGTGGCTTTGAGCCTTGGACTGCCGTGGCAGTGCGCCGGTACACCGTTTCCAGGTTACTGCCGGTTTTCTGTGGGTTTGAGCTTCAGGCTGCTGTGGTTCGTTTACTCTGGTCAATCCTATGCAGTGCGTATCTGCGCTTTACCAAGTCATGACAGGGGTTCTGTTATTTTGGACTTGCGGTTCTTTGTACTAGTATGGACATTTCAGGCTCGCAAGGTAAGTGAGCTGGTGAAACCTGTGTGTGCTGTGGCTGCCGTGGACCTTCTAGTTTGGTACCCTCTGAGCAGGCTTGGGGCGTGATTGTATGTCCCCATAGAATGTTATACAGGGTGATCGACTGAAAGAGAAGGTACAGTTAGGAATATAAATACTGTTTCCTGAAGGAGGGAACGAGGTACAACATATTTTGGCCCTGCACCGTCAGGGGGTTTGAGCTCGCTGAAGAGCAGTACGGAATTGAGGAAATGTATGCGAGCCCCGATATTATAGCCAGGAAGGCTTCCAAGGGTGGGCTCGGCCTCCATTGACCTGTTGGGTGTGATTTCAGATTACTTTCAGATTGGCGTGATTTAAGACTCCCCATAGTATGTTATACCTCGTTTGCTCCTTCAGGGAACAATAGTTATATTCATAACTGTATGTTTACACTCATCTGAAACAACAACGCTGTCTACCGTCTCATGACATTATGGAATTGCTCATTCACTATTCATTATTTTCTCCACAGATTGGATATTGGAACGAAGTTGACAAAATGGCTGTCACAAAATCAGACGTGTTTCCGAATGACACAACAGGAATGGAAAACAAAACTGTCATTGTGACCACAATCTTGGTAATGAGTTATCATTGACTCTATTCATACCAACTGACTCTTTAATTCACAACAATTGAATTGAAAATCAATACTTAGCAATTGTTAGTCCATAGAATCATGTTTTTATAGTATTACTGCGTCCATATTGACACTGATGTGGTTCTAATATGGACACTGTACATACACAAACAAACCCATAGTAGTCTATGCCTATTTATGAGCTGTTCATTCATTCAGTGAAAAGCCTCTAAATGTATACAGCTAGCATGTATACCATGATGTAAAGGCTAAAGGCACGCCTACTGGACTGAACAATATTTTTGCTTTTCTCCCTCAGGAAGCCCCATATGTAATGCTCAAGAAGAATGCTGACCTTTTTTTAGACAATGAAAGATACGAGGGCTATTGTGTAGATCTGGCTGCTGAAATAGCCAAGCACTGCGGCTTCAAATACCAGCTGAAAATTGTGGGGGATGGAAAATATGGCGCCCGAGACGCTGAGACCAAGATCTGGAACGGAATGGTGGGAGAGCTTGTCTATGGGGTAAGAAAAGAGATGCATGGACCTTGTAACGTTGATCAAATCCAATAACTTGCTGTATACGAACATCCCCAGTAGTTCCCTTTAAACACTACTAATGCCCACCCGGTTTCCCTAGAACAACAACATCAGCTCTTTATAACATCAAGGTCTTTCTCTCTCTCCTCCCCCAGAAAGCCGATATAGCTGTGGCACCGTTGACCATCACCCTCGTCCGAGAAGAAGTAATAGACTTCTCCAAGCCCTTTATGTCACTGGGTATTTCCATCATGATCAAGAAGCCCCAAAAGTCAAAACCTGGGGTCTTCTCCTTCCTGGACCCCCTGGCCTACGAAATCTGGATGTGTATCGTGTTTGCCTACATCGGTGTGAGCGTTGTGCTCTTCCTGGTCAGTCGATTCAGCCCATATGAGTGGCACACAGAGGAGTACGAGGATGGCCAGATCCAGACTAATGAGTCTACCAACGAGTTTGGGATATTCAACAGTCTCTGGTTCTCCCTCGGCGCCTTCATGAGACAGGGCTGTGACATCTCGCCTAGGTGGGTTTCAAACTGCCTCCTGGTTGTATGTTGTTAGGCTGGCTCAGTGTGACTTACTAGGATTCGTACACTGATATTCTTGGTGAATTTCGCAACTCATGCTACAATGAGGATCTAATCATCCCCAGCTTCCATTTGGCCCCCCTCTTCTCCCCTGTAGCTATTCCCCAGGTTGTTGTTTTAAATGGTATTGTATTCTCAATAATCTTACAGTGTAATATAAGGAGATAAAGATATACAGTGCATTCGGAAAGTATACAGACACCTTCACTTTTTCCACATTTTGTTACGTTACAGCCTTATTCCAAAATGGATTAAATAATTTCCCCCCTCATCAATCTACACACAATACCCCATAATGACAAAGGAAAAACAGGTTTTTAGACATTTTTGTTAATTTATTCAAATGAATTAAAATGAATATCATATCACAGACCCTTTACTCAGTACTTTGTTAAAGCACCTTTGGCAGAGATTACAGCCTTGAGTCTTCTTGGGTATTATGTTACAAGCTTGGCACACCTGTATGTGGGGAGTTTCTCCCATCCTTCTCTGCAGATCCTCTCAAGCTCTGTCAGGTTGGATGGGGAGCGTCGCTGCACAGCTATTTTCAGCTCTCTCCAGAAATGTTAGATCGGGTTCAACTCCGTGCTCTGGCTGGGCCACTCAAGAACACTCAGAGACTTGTCCCGGAGCCACTCCTGCGTTGTCTTGGCTGTGTGCTTAGGGTCATTGACCTGGAAGGTGAGCCTTCACCCCAGTCTGAGGTCCTGAGCATTCTGGAGCAGGTTTTCATCAAGGATCTCTCTGTACTTTGCTCCGTTCATCTTTCCCTCGATCTTGACTAGTCTCCCAGTCCCTGCCGCTGAAAAACATCCCCACAGCATGATGCTGCCACCACCATGCTTCACCATAGGGATGGTGCCAGGTTTCCTCCAGACGTGACGCTTGGCATTTAGGCTAAAAGAGTTCAATTTTGGTTTCATCAGACCAGAGAATCTTATTTCTCATGATCTTGTATAGGCAGGTGTGTGCCTTTCCAAATCATGTTCAATCAGATGAATTTACCACAGGTGGACTCCAATCAAGTTGTAGAAACCTCTCAAGGATGATCAATGGAAACATGATGCACCTGCGCTCAATTTTGAGTTTCATAGCAAAGGGTCTGAATACTTATGTAAATAAGGTATTTCTGTTTTTTATTTTTAAGAGTTTAGCAAAAATGTCTAAAAACCTGTTTTCGCTTTGTCATTATGGGGTATTGTGTGTAGATTTAATCAATTTTAGAATAAGGCTGTAACGTAACAAAATGTGGAAAAAGTGAAAGGGTTTGAATACTTTCCGAATGCACTGTATACTGAACCAAAATATAAACGCAACAGTTTCAAAGATTTTACTGCGTTACAGTTCATATAAGGAAATAAGTTAATTGAAATAAATTCATTCGGCCCAGATCTATGGATTTCACATGACTGTGAAACCAGTTGGACGTACTGCCAAATTCTCCAAAATGACATTGGAGGCGGTTTATGGTAGAGAAATTAACATTAAATGATCTGGCAACAGCTCTGGTGGACATTCCTGCAGTCAGCATGCCAATTGCACACTCCTTCAAAACTTGAGACATCTATGGCATTGTGTTGTTTGACAAAACTGAACGTTTTAGAGTGGCCTTTTATTTATTTTATTGTCCCCAGCACAAGCTGCACCTGTGTAATGATCATGCTGTTTAATCAGCTTCTTGATATACCACACCTGTCAGGTGGATGGATTATCTTGGCAAAGGAGACATGCTCACTAACAGGGATGTAAATACATTTGTGCTGAATATTTGAGAGAAATAAGCTTTTGTGCATATGGAAAATTTAAAGGATATTTTTTTACTGCTCATGAAACATGGGACCAACACTTCACATGTTGCGTTTATATTTTTATTCAGTGTACATTAACGTAGGACATGACACCTGTATCTTTTCAATTCTCTGTTGAGTGATATAAAAAAGCTAGTATTTTATACATATTGGTATCATCCTGATATGATCCCTTCCATTTAATACACATCCTGTACACTCCTGGCAGTCCTTGTGCCCCTTGACGTACAGTTTATTATGTAAGCAGACGTGCCATGTCTTGAAATATCATAGTCCCAGCTGTAATTAATTCAGTGTCATATTAGTGCTGGGTGTATAGTGATTTAATGAAGTGCGAATGCAGCCGATTATGTTAAGCAGGCTCCCACTTTGCACAAGAGAGGGGACCGTCAGTCACATGAATTCCTGGGAGACTTGTCATCAAGACATCAGCTATTACCCACCGCGTCCCTTTACACATGATTGGGCCTTGATGTTGTTTAAAGGAAGAGCTAAATCTGTATATTTGCTCCAGGGTGCTCAGTTTTCCTTGCTATGTCATTACCGGAGATGTCTATGGTCATACCATTTCTTTATGCGCACTCAATCAGCTATGAGTTTAATGTACAGTTGAAATCGGAAGTTTACATACACTTAGGTTGGAGTCATTAAACTTGCTTATCAACCACTCCACAAATTTCTTGTTAACAAACTATAGTTTTGGCAAGTCGGTTAGGGCATCTACTTTGTGCATGACACAAGTCATTTTTCCAACAATTGTTTACAGACAGATTATTCCACTTATCATTCACTGTATCACAATTCCAGTGGGTCAGAAGTTTACATACACTAAGTTGACTGTGCCTTTAAACAGCTTGGAAAATTCCAGAAAATGATATCATGGCTTTAGAAACTTCTGATAGGCTAATTGACATAATTTGAGTCAATTGGAGGTGTACCTGTGGATGTATTTCAAGGCCTACCTTCAAACTCCGTGACTCTTTGCTTGACATCATGGTAAAATCAAAAGAAATCTGCCAAGAGCTCATAAAAAAATTGTAGACCTCCACAAGTCTGGTTCATCCTTGGGAGCAATTTCCAAATGCATGAAGCTACCACGTTCATCTGTACAAACAATAGTACGCAAGTATAAACACCATGGGATCACCCAGCCGTCATACCGCTCAGGAAGGAGAGCATCTCCTTGAGATGAATGTACTTTGGTGCGAAAAGTGCAAATCAATCCCAGAACAACAGCAAAGGACCTTGTGAAGATGCTGGATGAAACGGGTACAAAGTATATATATCCACAGTAAAACGATTCCTGTATCGACATACCCTTAAAGGCCACTCAGCAAGGAAGAAGTCTCTACTCCAAAACCAGAATAAAAAAGTCAGACTACGGTTTGCAAGTGCACATGGGAGTACTTTTTGGAGAAATGTCCTCTGGTCTGATGAAACAAAAATAGAACTGTTTGGCCATAATGACCATGGTTATGTTTGGAGGAAAAGGGGGAGGCTTGCAAGCCGAAGAACACCATCCCAACCGTGAAGCACAGGGGTGGCAGCATTAGTTGTGGGGGTGCTTTGCTGCAGGAGGGACTGGTGCACTTCACTGAATAGATTGCATCATGAAGATGGAAAATTGTGGTTATATTGAAGCAACATCTCAAGACATCAATCAGGAAGTTAAAGCTTGTTCGCAAATGGGTCTTCCAAATGGACAATGACCCCAAGCATACTTCCAAAGTTGTGGCAAAATCGCTAAAGGACAACAAAGTCAAGGTATTGGAGTGGCCATCACAAAGCCCTGAACTCAATCCCATAGATCATTTGTGGGCAGAACTGAAAAAGTGTGTGCGAGCAAGGAGGCCTACATCCTGGCTCAGTTACACCAGTTCTGTC